>NW_015161998.1:225408-228303 GCF_001447785.1 Gekko japonicus | reverse complement strand
GGGGTATAATGCCATAGAGTCCACCTTTCAAAGCAGCCATTTTCTCCAGAGGAACCTATCTCTGTGGTCTGGGGACCAATTGTAATTCCAGGAGATTTCCAGGCTCCAACTGGAGGCTGGCAACCTTACCCTAGGAACTGGGTGGTAGTGGTTAGCAGGATATGAAAGGAATTGTGGGGTATAATGCCATAGAGTCCACCTTTCAAAGCAGCCATTTTCTCCAGAGGAACCTATCTCTGTGGTCTGGGGACCAATTGTAATTCCAGGAGATTTCCAGGCTCCAACTGGAGGCTGGCAACCTTACCCTAGGAACTGGGTGGTAGTGGTTAGCAGGATATGAAAGGAATAGGAAAGGAACTGGGAAATTACATCAATTCCAACCCTACAAAGAGTTATGGACTTCAGTTGGCAATGAATGAAGTGGGCAAATGAGAATTCTGCAACTCACTCTCCACCTTGTGTCTGCAGTTATGTGGGGGTCTTGGTCTGACCATGTCCGTGGTTGGTGGGAAGCCAAGGACCAGCATCCAATTCTGTACCTCTTTTATGAAGATATAAAGGAGGTGAGAAAGTCTTTCTCCTTCTCTGGGTATCTCTTTCTCACGCACACGCACACACAATTTTTTAAGTAGTAATTTTACCTGCAAAGGAGCTCTGATGCTAGAAATACTCTCAGAAATTACTTTGCTATGTTGGGTTCTCACAGCAGTGCCTCCGCTGAGCAAGAAACAACCGCTTAACAGCAGCCTAAATTTCCCTCAGCAGTCTTGTCTCTCCCTAGGACCCAGCCCGGGAAATCCGCAAAGTAGCCCAATTCCTTGGTATAGAGCTCACAGAACCAGTTCTGAAACAGATTGTGCAGCACACAACATTTGAGAACATGAAAGCCAATCCGATGGCTAATTACAGCAGTATCCCTTCTTGCATTATGGACCACGCTGTGTCGCCTTTCATGAGAAAAGGTGAGTGTCACACGGGTTGGCTTCTGGCCTCAGTTCTGAGAGGGGAAGAAAGTCCTTTGTGGGAATGGCTGGATTTGTCAAGTGGCGTAATTCTTTTGGCAGTGGTCCTGAAAAGTAAGCTGTAAGCTGTAGAAACGTAAACAGTAATTTTGGACTCAGAATGCTGTCAAGGGAGGTGGGGGGATGGTGCCTCATTCCTAAACAGAGAAGTAGCAAGAGTCACGCTTGCGGGAAGGCCCTGGTGACACTTGACCTAAAAAATGGCTCTGGCGTTAACAGGCACATAGTTCTGAGTGGAGATGGACAAGTAAAGGCAAACTGGGAAGTACTTTTCCTTAACAGCTCCCACACCATACATCTTTAAAGAAGGGGCAAAGGTGTGAGGAAATGGGGTGAAGGAATTGCTAAGGACTGGAGTGGTGGGCTGGGCATCAGGCTACAACGCCAAAGATCAACAAAAGCCCATAAGTCTACTAGATCTCATACATCTGCCAGAGAGGTTCCCTACTTGTGGTTTGTGCTCCCAGCAAGATGCTGGTCCAGGAGTAAAGTATCCATACCCAGGAAATCTGTAGTTGGATGTTCTAACATTTTCTTTGAGATGAAAAAGCTGTGACCAGGAAAGAAGAAAATTGGGCTTCAGTGACACAGGGAAGGGATTTCTCCAGAGAACTTTGTATTTCCCCACCTATTGCCTTTCCCCCCACACCTGGGGGGGGAATGTTTATGAACTCAAAAGTACAGGGATTAAATCCCCCTCCCACAGCGCCATCCATATCCACTTCTCATACCTGTGTTGTTGTTTTTTAATTCATGAAAATACAGTCTCATTTATTTGGATGAATTTCAGTTTCTGTCGTTTGAAGACATGGGCTAGTTACTTGAAGGGATGCAGCCATTCATTTCCGTTTTTGACACTTGCTCCTCATGGCTCAAAGTACAGGGCCGAGAGGGGTTATATGGCTGAATCCTGAGGGTGGTGATAAACTCTCTGAGGAGGGATGGCGTTCAGATTTTAATCCCTGTTGCAGGTGTCTCTCTTTTGGGCAAGGTGTTCACTTGAGTGGTGGCCAAGCAAGTCCAAGCTTTCTTGGATAAGGTGGATTGCCCGAACACTTCCCAATCTGTTACTATCCTGATTTGGGGCCAGAAATGCCCTTAAATTGTCCTCACTTGCAACCTTTACCAAGATAGGGACAGACAGGGTGAATATCTGTTGGTTCTCCTAGACTACTGAACAACTTTTGATATCCTCAGCCAGGGTATCCTTCTGGATCAGCTGGCAGAGGGGACTATCAGGGGTGCCATGGTGTAGTGTTTTTGTTCATACCTGACCGACCAGTTCCAGAGAATGTCTCCAGCAGTGTTCCCTCTAAGCTGAGTTAGTGTGAGCCAGCTCACAGTTTTTTAGCCTCCGGCTCACATGTTTTTGTCTTAGCTCAGGAAGGATGGCTCCAGAGCAAACTAATGTATGCAGTAGCTCGCTCACCACTTTAATTTTGGCTCACAAGACTCCACAGCTTAGAGGGAGCATTGGTCTCCAGCCTTCAACCGCCCTTCTGCCCCAGCATACTGGCCTCCTCCCCTTGGCCCATGCTCTTGGCCAACCACCTGGATCAGGCCAGGAAGTGCTAGGTCACACTTAGCTCACCCGATTGGCCTTCTGGATTTGTCAGAGTTGCCAGCTTTAGGTCCTGCTGCGCCTGGAAACTCAGGTCTCTCTGGGGAAGGCATAGATGCCAGACCCACATTCTGTTGGGGTACCTTGTCACAGGTTCCACAAGAAGGTAAGGCCTTTCCCGTTGTGACACCAAAATGTTGGAGCTCCCTTCCAAAAGGCATTTGATTAGCTCCATATTAGCTTTCACAAATCATTGTACCAGGCAAAAATGTTTTGGTTCTCTCATGCATTTGGTTAATCTTCCCCAGTGAT
>NW_015161998.1:223544-225302 GCF_001447785.1 Gekko japonicus | reverse complement strand
TTTCCCCTCTGCTCTGAGTATTGGTTTTATATGTGGCAGCTCCTTTTTGGCTGAGTGCCACTGATTTTCTGAGCTTTGGGATGTTTATATCTTTGACTTTTAAAGTGCTTTAGGATTCAAATTTTAAATTATTTGCTCCACTACTTGATTTAATATGGCTTTCTGTCTCTATGTTTTAACATCTTAAGCCTGTTCTATTTCTGCATCTCTTGTTTTTGGCTTTTATATTGCTGACTGACATGTTTCTACTGTTTTAATTTTTTTTTCTGTGATCTGCTCCAAGAATGTTGCAGTGATGAGGTGGGGTATAAATAATTTAAATAAACATACAATAGGCAAGGTCTGGACATGGATCACTGTGTCAGTGCTAAGGTTTTGAACGTGGAAATACACATCAGTGTAACTTTGAGAACACATGTTAAAATTAAGAGAGGAACAAAGCATGCGGCAAGAGAAGACATGGGGATTTTTAAAAATGTGGATATTGCCAAGATTGTTCATTGAGCGAGGCAGACAAGGTAGAAAAGCAACAGGGTGAGGCCCCGGAGACCCCAATCCAGCAGTGCCTCTCATGAACACTCTCAAAATCCTTTAACACTTAGGAATTGGTGGGGCAAAAGTGCAAGGCAGAGACTGAGAAACTGGTTTAGAATGAAGTTCGCTGAAGTTCATCTGAGAACTTGAGACTCACTGAGAGACCAAGAAAGGCAGAAACCAGATTGTTCATTTTTGTCTGGATTGGTTCTTCCCTTCAGGCGCTGTAGGAAACTGGAAGGAACAATTTACTGTGGCTCAGAGTGAACGGCTGGATGAAATCTGTGCTCGGGAACTGGGGGGCAGTGGCGGCCTGACCTTCCGCACACAGCTGTAAGCCCACCTTTCTTTGTGTCACTCAGTGAAACTTATGCCAAAATGTGCCTGGATTGCTCATGTTGCCTGTGCTAAATAAAATAAACCACAAGCTAAGTTCCAACCAAGCTAAATTTTGTATACAGGGTTTTGTTTTGTTTTTAAAAAATGTGATTTATTTTGGTTATGGGTTTCTTTTCATTTGTAAATTAATTTCAATAGTATCTATCACTGTTAAATTCTATGCAAATGTTACACTATTATCACTTTTGGAATTCAGTGATTTAAGAGTGCAAGATATTGATATTTTAAATAAATAAGTCACAATGGGACAGAATCCCAATCAATATTTTCAGAGACTCCCCCCCCCAAAAAAAATACCGAAAATCTGTCTCAGGAAGTGATCTGAAACCTTTCCAGACACAGGACTCACTGAGCATGGGAGCCACATCTGCAAACATGTGACAGGAAGTCACATGACATGAGAGTAATTTGACAGCAAGAAGAGGAGTCAGATTTATGATTTCATCATTGTCATGGCCAGACCGTGGGCAACCAACCAAAGGCACTGGGTTCAGGAACCTCAAACTGAACACCAGAAGAAGTGCAATAATGTTCAAGCCCAGGGGTAGTTTCTTAGAAAAAGAGCTAGGGGAACTCATTAGCATAACTCATTAGCATATGCCACACCCCCTGACATCAGGGGCCCGGCGGTGGACCTGCAAGGCCAGCGGGAGTGCGAGGAAGCCCCGCCAAGGCCCTCCCTGGCCCCAGGCAGGCAGGGGTGGGGAGAGGCGGAGAGGAAGCAACTTACCCTCCCTCTTCTCCTGCCTCCTCCTGGCTGAATGAGGGCTGGAAGCGAGGCGGGCGGAAGCAGGGGGCGGGGCTTCATCATGTGCCCCGCCCCCC
>NW_015161998.1:208477-223425 GCF_001447785.1 Gekko japonicus | reverse complement strand
TGTCTCTCCGGCCCTGCGCGTGGAACAGGTAGCACTTCTGAGAAGGCTACCTTGGAGGTCCTGGACCTAAGTTTCCTGCCCAGCAGCCTAAATTTCTCTTCCAGGACCTCACGACTGCATTTCCCCACATCATTGGTGCCAACATGCACCACGACCACTGGCTCCTCCCCAGCACTATCTACCAGCCTATCTAAAACATGCGTAATGTCTGCTACCTTCGCACCAGGCAGGCAAGTCACCATACGGTCAGTTCACCACCCAGCTGTCTACCTGCCTAAGAATCGAATCACCAACTACCAAGAGCCCCCCTCCCACCCTGCCCAGGGATGGTTCCTTGGTGCAAAAGGATACCCGCTCACCAGCTGGGGAAGAGGTCCCTTCTGAGGGCACATTCCCCTTATCCTCAGCACGGTGCCCTGTTTCCCCTAGACCCTCATGCTCCCTGACAGCAGCAGGGCTGCCAGATCCAGAGTGGGACATAGCTAACAAGTCCCCGAGAGTCTTTTCTGTGCACCTAACTGACTGTCTCTGCTTCTCCAGGTCAGCCACCTTGGCCTCAAGAGAGCACACACATTCCCTGAGAACCAGGAGCTCCTTGCACCGAGCACACACCCAAGACTTCTGTCCAGTGGGCAGATAGTCATACATGTGACACTCTGTGAAAAACACTGGACAGCCCCTAACCCCCTGCTGGCATTCTGGCTTCATAATTCTTTTAAAATATGTAAATATAATCCCCCTTTTAAAACCCTTTGTATTTATGTGGTTTTTCTTGTTGAAGTCAAATTACTTTACGGGGAAGATGAAGAGCCTAGGGCCTTCGCTTTCTGGCTCTTCTTTGGCGTCTCACAGAATCCCTAGTCCAAGAGTCCTTAGGCTAAGAGCCACAGGCAAAGAGCCCTTTAGTTCACCCTTCGGCTCGTGCCTCTGGCAAGGTGGTTTCTTAAATACTAAAGTACAGTCAGTCACAGTCAAACAATGCCCCTTCCTCTCCCTCTCTCAAGCAGCCAGGACTCTGCAACAACTCTAAGCATTTTCACACACTCCCAGACCAGTCCCAGACCAGTTCTCCCACACAATATCCTCAGCTGAATCCCCTCAGCTGAAAGCAAGTCAAAAAAACACTCACCCTTTAGCACCTCTGTCTCCTGCTCCTGCTCAGAGCTCAGCTGGGGTAATGGGATAGCCCGTTATAAAGATTGAGCCACAGTATTGCGATGGATCGGCACCGCTGAATCGGGTTCTTGGGTAACACCTTCATGTCACCATCTTGATTCGATTGAATGATCAACATCATTGAGCACTTTATTTTGCTAAACATGGTTATTTTTATTTTGTTTTTAATGTTTTATATTTGGCACATGGTGCCCTTGATTGTGAGTCACCCTGAGCCCGTCCACAGGGAGGACGGGATAGAAATTTAATAATAAATAAATAAATAATGGAACATAAGAATCTGCTGGAACTACTTCTAGCAAATAAAGCTGAACAAAAGCTAGACTGGTTCACAGGAGAGTGTTATGCCTGGAATAAAACTAGTTAGGCTGCCTGCAATGTATTTAATATGAGGTTAGCAGAATAGAACATGAACCAGGACTGAGATGCCAAAAAAATATGACGAACTGAGGAAACTGCAGAGGTGTAGCTTGGAAGGTCCTTGAACAATTAAGGTACTCAAGTAATGCTGCACTATCCTGGAAAAGATTTGGATTAGGTGAAAAGAAGATGAACAGAAAGGATCTATAGTCCTATATATTGTAGGACCAGGAGCAGTTGCCAAGCTGAGAGGACCAGTTATGATATAGTTAGTGGGTAGTTTGAAGAGCTGTGTTTGCATTCATTTAAATGAAACAGCTAAGAGAAGGTTCATAAGAGGCCTTAGGAGGAAAATGAGTTCCTGGGGAGGAAATTAACACGCCTGGATCTGATGGGCGCGAACTGCAGCAACAGGCAGTTAACAAATTCCTCATAAGATATCAGCATGTGATTGACATTCAAGAATTTTAAAAATACTTTTGGAAGATCTCCTTGAGGAAATGAAAGCTACATGGAGAATCATTGCAATGTAGATACAGTCCAACTTACTAAAAAACAATGCACCATGGACATAAGAAGCAAATTTGAGAAAGGACTTCAAAACAATAAATCAGAGTCATTCCTGTACCAAAATACTTTGAGAATCACAGAGACAAAATTGTCTAGTGATGCCTCAGAAGGGAGAGTTGAAGGAATGCTGTTGTACAATACAATGAACCCTAGAGAACAGCAGCATATGTTTCCAAAAGAGCAATCGTAAACAGAGCTACATCCATCTAAACTCACTGATTTCAGTGGGCTTAGAAGAGTTAACACTGTTTAGGATTGCACCATGAAGCTCTTGTATGGAGTTCTAATATGCACAGACACAACAGGAAGCTCTATCCGTGGCATCTGGCTATAAAAAGTTTTTCATCTATGGTTGGCTCAGTGGTAGAACATCTGCTTGGCATGCAGAATAGGGATGGGCACAATCCAGAAAAATGCAGTTTGTGATAGTTTTATGGTTCATGGCCAAACCATGAACTGAATGAATAGGGAGGGTTATTTGCAAACCGAACTGGTTTGCGGTTTATGGCCCTACAATCTCCATTGAAAGGGACAGTCCCTTTCAATGGGGTTTGCAGAAAGCCAGGAAAACCCAGCTGAGCAGTGAAGAGGTGCTCGCCGCCACTCAGCTGTTTTGCTTTCTTGTTGGCATGCAGAATAGAGAGGGGCACAATTCAGAAAAATGCTGTTCATGTAGGTTTCACTTTCTCAGCCATTTCTCTGTTCCACTTTCTCAGCTGTTTCGCTCTCAGCTGTTTCCCTTTCTTGTGTAGTCCCTTTAAAGGACTGCACAAGAAAGCCCAAAAACAGCTGAGCAGTGGGGAGGTGCTCCCTGCCACTCCGCTGTTTTTGCAGCTTTTGCAGGGGACAGAAAGCAGGGGGTTAAAGGGACTTGGAATCCCTTTAAACCTCTGCTTTCAGCTCTATCCATGAACCGCCACAAGCTGCTTTAAAAGTTCATGGAAGTTCGTGATGGTAGACCCCAAACTTTGGTTTGCGAACCACAAACAGGGTAAAATTTCCGACAACTTTGGCTTCATGGTTCAGTTTGTTTCCATCCCTAATGCAGAATGTCCCTGCAATCCCTGGCATCTCAAGTAAAAAGTACCAGGTAGTAGTTGATTTAAAAGACGTCTTCCTGAGACCCTGGATAGGCAGTTTCATGTGTTCATATGTTGGTCAGTTGCTGCTGAAACTCACAGAAAATCTCTGGTATCTGTTGCTAAGTCAGGGCTGGCAAACATCCCTCCCATAGACTCTTTTTCCCCCAGCCTAAGATATATTGCAAATAAGCGAGGAAAAGACACATTATCCCAAGAATGCAACAATACCGTCAGAGAAAATGGTGAGGAATTTGACATTAACCATGTCAATTTAATTTTAAAAAATTGCCCAGTGTCTGAAAAAAAATGCGTCAGGAATTTGCAGATCCCACAACAGATGATATCACATTATGCTGAAGTAAGTTATCAGAGGTATCACACAGGCTAGTGATAACTACATTCCTATCCCATGTTTTTTTAATTTAAAGCAAAATTATCTGCACTTGGTATGGCACTGTTCAGAGGCCATAGACCAATAATGCTGGAATGCATTTGAAAAAGGATGTTTTAAAGAATACCTAAAGGTCATATGGCATTTATAAAATGTGAAAGGAGAGCCAGAGATGTTGTATGTTGACCTCCAATGACTCTGCACGTTGAATGGATGGTTTTTTAAAAAGCAGCATATGCAAAACAAACAACAAACTAAGCAACAGAAAGAGCACATTTGGGCAAATGATGAAAAGTGTAACCAGAATAAACACATGAAGCTGCCTTATACTGAATTAGACCATTAGCCTATTAAGGCAGAGGTTCTCCAGGGTCTCAGGGACAGGTGTTTCACATCATCTACTATCCAATCCATTTAACTGGATATGGTGACCCTGAGGCTCTCAGCATGCAAACCAGGTGCTCTACCACTGAGCCACAACTCCTCCCCCCAAATTATTCTGATTTTAGATTATTATTCTAATTATTGTGAAATAGTCATGCTAGAATTTCTTGCAGGACATCATGTTAAGTATACACTTGAAGTCCATCTTTACAAGTCTTGGTGTGCTACTTATATTACTGGCTGATAATGGCACTCCAATTGCAAGACAGGTATTAAAAAGGATTGCCATGGACTGTTTCTTTCAGTATGCTACAAGATATCCAAACCATCTAAAATCAAATGGACTGGTTGAAAACGGAATCAGTCTAGTCAATCAGGACACTGACTTGTTCCCTTACTATCAAGTAAAGTAAATAATTGTACCTTTTTTTCTCTTTGCATGCTGCAATGTTTTGTTTCTACCAGGGCTATTTTTGGGCAGGAACGCACAGGAACGGAGTTCCGGCTGGCTCCCAAGTTGGCCACCCCCAGCAGGAACTCATTAGCATAGTAGGCCACACCCAACAGCAGAAATGAATTAGGATTGGCTACATTCGGGGTGTGTGGCCTAACATGCAAAGGAGTTCCTGCTACACAAAAAGGCCCTGGGTTTTGACAATAAACAAGGTAAACAGAATAACAAGCAAAAGGTGGGTGTGGCTGGATAACCACACTTCTGGTAACATGGGGGTGCATCCTAATGTGCTAATGAGCTGTGCTAGCAGGGGTGTGGCCTAATATGCTAATGAGTTTCTGGTGTTGGGTGTGGCCTATTATGCTAATGAGTTCCTGCTGGGCTTTTTCTACAAAATGAGCCTTGGTTTCTACACTCTCTAGCTCTTTGTTTACTGAAGCAGATGAGCAAGTAATTTACCTCTATTTCCCTCCCCCTTTCCCCTCCCCCTTGCTCCTTGGAGCACCTTCATATTCATTAGGTCATCCCCCCACTTTTTTTTTTCTTTTGGTAGTTTACATAATCAGATTTTTCTGTAGAACCATAGAGGTTATCCCAGGATGTAGGATGCCTACCTTATTTCTATACAGCAGCCTGTTTTTAGTGCTTATGCGTTTGGCATGATAGACAGACATACAGATGGATGGATAGACAGACAGACAGATGGTAACAAGTAGGGGTCTTGCAAGGAATCATGACAGAATGGAATAAACTATTTGAAAATTGCATCTATTTGAAAATTGTACCTTTTCTTTCAGGATTTTATGTCACATGACTGCTGCAGGCACACACACACACGGACACACATGTTTTTCCTTTGACTGACTCTCAACTGCTCTCACTTTTCAATATCCCCTGAAGGGCATTCAGGCCTCATCAGGCCATTCTTTATATCATTTTATTTTAGAAAAAATATAATAATAAAAGGGATACAAAAGAAAAAAAGGGGATTCTATAACAAATTGTGTATATCAAAGGTCATTTTTCATTGCAGGGTATATCAAACAAGAAATTGAAAATATTTCTCCCCAACATCCCCTTCATCACAATTTTAAGACATTTTCTATAAACTACAGTGGTCAGACACTTTAAATTTCAGAATCCTCAGGCCATTTTTTAGGGTGTTCTCAAAGTTAATTTAAAAGGTCATATTCTTCTGCATATATGAGGAGTTCACTGAATATATAGAGAGACCCCTCCTTTGTCTGTGGGTGGACTATTTTTTTCCTGCTTTCATGATGTTGGTATTACACATGGCCAGCAAGTGTGTTATTAGGAGAAGTGATAAAACTACTAAAATGGCAGCAGCACAAAGGGTATCAGGCAGAACCTCATGAGCTAGAATTCCATACCAGGGAGTGGAAGAGCATACATCATGGATGCAGAAGGTCCTATGTGACAATCCCAGATCTCTTCAGTTAAAGGATATCCTTATGAGCAACTGCCAATCTGAACAGACAATACTGAGTTAGATATTCAGATTCCATACAAGGTGACTCAATATGTTTTGGGGTTTTTTTACCATCAAGTCATGACTGACTTGTGGCGACGCTATGGGGTTTTCAAGGCAAGAGAAGTTCACAGGTAGTTTGCCATTGCCTATCTCTGCATCATGACCATGGATATCTTTGGTGGTCTCCCATCCAAATACTGACCAGGGCCAACCCTGCTTAGCTTCTGAGATCTGATGAGATCAGGTTAGCCTAGGCTATCCATTTCAGGGCAATATGGTTATGGGATGAATAAATTTCATAGTAGAAAACCATGCTTGGGGGACAAGTTACACAACCCTGTTATAGTCTTCAAGGGATCCTATATTTTGTTTTCTTTTGAATTATATAAAAATCATCTTGCAATACTGTATAAACATTTTTTTTTAATCTAGTAATCAAATAAATTTATGCGCAGTGAATCCCTATGCAATATATTAAACATATGCTGTTAATAATGGGATTCTTGCAGAGTGACCAAAATGCGGAATGTCACCTTTCTCTATGTTTAATTTGTTTCCTCTTTTGTGTGAATATTTTTTACAATAAAAAGCTGTCTCCTTTGGCAGCAAGTGAAAGAGGTTTCCCAGTGTTCTAATTAAAAGCAGTTTCTGAAAGGTTAATCTAATAAACTACAGGATATAAGATTTCACTCTAGTCCTGGGTAATTATATGAAATTAAAAGCAAAAAAGAGAGAAAAGAAACAAACCAATGGTCCAGGTAACTGAGTGTCTCTCTTTTCCACTTTAGCATATGTCATTTTCTTCTGCATAAGTTTCTTTATTGCTTAAAAGTAAGGTGGTGGTTGTTGGAAAGTTGGCTGCAAGTGTCTTTGGAAATGATGTAAAAACTACAAAACATACTTGGATGGCAGCTGGTCCATATATGTGTGCCATATGATATTTTTTCTGGTATAGTCAATATCTTTTTCATGCAGGCAGTTAAGGGAAGGTAGATATATGCTGCCAAAGCAAGCACGGCAGTTAAGGGAAAGTAGATGAGCAGCACAGTAACATACTATAAGAAACACCACAGTTATGTGCATGGTAAACACAGGGTACCTACTACTTTTGTAACATGTGAAATATTCATAAAATGGTGGAAATGAGGACATTCTATATTCTGGATTGGGGCGGATCGGCGGTACTGGTGTTGTTAGACCTGTAGGCGGCATTCAACATGGTCCACTACCAGTTACTGATCCACCACCTTGCCAACTCTGGGGTTCAGGGGTCTGCCTTACAGTGGCTCTCCTCTTTCCTACAAGGTCGGGGACAAAGGGTGGCACTAGGGGAGCAGCTGTCTCAAAGGCACCTGCTGGTTTGTGGAGTGCCACAAGGGGCTTTTCTCTCCCTGATATTATGTAATATCTATATGTGCCCCCTTACCCAGATTGCCTGGAGGTATGGGCTGGGTTGTCACTAGTATGTGGATGACACCCAGCTCTATCTGCTGTTGGTGGCCAGTCTGACTCAAGACCAGAAGATCTAGACCTGGCATTACAGGCCATGGCTGGGTGGCAACAAAGACGGAGGTCCTGTGCCTGGGTCGGAGTGGTCCGGGATTAGGGATCCCACTCCTGACCTTCGATGGGATGCTGTTGGTACCAGCGTTGGAGGTTAGGAGCTCAGGAGTGCTCTTGGATGCCTCCTTGATGATGGAGGCCCAGGTAGCAGCCACTATCAAGTCAGCCTTTTATCATCTTTGGCTGATTAGGCAGTGATTAGACCACTGTAATGCTCTCTTCCTGGCCTCAAAGATATCAGGCTGGCCACGACCAGGGCCAGAGCTTTCTCAGCAACAGCACCTCTTTGGTGGAATGAGCTCCCGGATGACATCAGGGCCCTGCGGGGTCTACCACAGTTCCACAGGGCCTGCAAGATGGAGCAAATGGAGCAAACGGGTTAAACAACACCAACTGAATAAGATAGACCCCTTAATCCATCTTGGCTGCCTGTTCTAAAATTCCTCGCTTATATGGTGGAATGATGTACGCAGGAGCCAAATTACCAGCCATACAACTAACGCTGAGTCTACAGCGGCTGATTAAAGCTGTTACGCGGGGTCTACCATATATTTTTGATATTACTGTGTTTTTATGATTATTGTTTTAATGTTTTATTGCCAAATGGCTTTGTAAGATGCCCTGAGCCTGCTTCGGCAGGGCGGGTGGTGTATAAATCAAATAAATCAATAAATAAATATAAGTCAGCCTAGGATAGGATACTTTTCTCAGGGCAATTTCAAATATTTGGAGACTAAAATTACTTTCTAAAGAATTTTCTAAAGACTCTGTTTCCAGTGCACAAGAAGGAAGAGTTGATACGTTAGGGAGGTAAAGAAGAGACAAGTGTCAAACAAACAATCCTAACAGAGAAAGAAGGATTGTGCAAAGGACCCCATAGCTCCCAGGCAGATGCAAGAAGTAGCAGCCCATTAATACCATGATGCCAGTGTTCACCCACAGCAAAGAGAGAAGGAGACTGCTGGAGTAAATGATTACAATGGCGTGCACCTAACCACGCAGCTCCTCCGACAGAATGGCATTTCTGTTTGTAGAACTCTGCCAGTTCCCCCCTGGGAGGCAGTTTGGTGTAGTGGTTAGGAGTGCGGACCCTGATCTGGGAGAACCGGGTTTGATTCCACACTCCTCCACATGCAGCTAGCTGCTGGTGTGACCTTTGGTCAGTCATAAGTTCTTTCAGAGCTGTTCTCTCAAGGGCAGTTCTTGAGAGAGCTCTCAGCCCCACCTACCTCACAGGGTGTCTGTTGTAGGGAAGGGAAGGGAAGGGAAGGGGATTGTAAGCCACTCTGAGACTCCTTCAGGTAGTGAAGGGTGGGGTATAAATCCAATCTCTTCTCTTCGTCTTCTTCCTCTTCTTTCACTGCATACCAACACTTTGCCCCTTGGCTGTTCCTAAAGGACCAGTTACCTGTACGAACAAAATTTCAAAGGGCTCAATGACCTGCAGCAATAGAGGCAAGCGGGACATTCCTACTCCACAGAGTGTGTGTGTTTGGTTAGATAAATACTGATCCGTGGAATGTGTCCAGGAAGTCTTGATAGGGTTTAACAATGTTTATGTAGATTTATTATTATTATTATAAAAATAATTTTTTTTAAAAATGTACTGACGCAATCTGTTTTATCTAGCTTGTCCTGCAATGTCTAGGTTTATTCAGTATCTGATGGCAGAGTCCAGGTACAGGTGAGGTAACAAAAAATGAATAGATACAATCCTGAAATAATGGTGACAGTGGGATAACAGATGAATACCACTCCAGGATCTGGTGAAAGTTGTGTTAAAATAAATATCCAACATGAATGTCCTCACTTGACAGTAGGAAGCTAGATTTATAATTCCTGGCCATAGGTTAAGAGAAATAAAGGAGGTATCAGAGTACCAACCTAGCATCACTGGATCATTGCAACAGGCCCTGGTGCTCTCTGGACTAAACTATTTAAACAAGAGGTATCCCTAAAACATTTCCCTTAGGGCCTTAAAAGGCCACATGAATGCTTCTCCATGGAGAATATGTGTTCAAATGCTTCCATTCCGAGCGTTGCAGTGTTGACACATATACAACGGGGGGGGGATGGGGGGGGGGGGGGTAGGGCTGTCCCTTCCAGGTTGGGAAACTCCTGGGGATTTGGCGATGGAGCCTGGGGATAGGGTTGACAACCTCCAGGTGGTGGCTGGAGGTCTTCTGGGATTACAACTGATCTCCATATGACAGAGATCAGTTCACCTGGAGAAAATGGCTGCTTTGGAAGGAGGATTCTATGGCATTACACTCCATTGAAGTCCTGCCCCTCCCAAAACCCAACCCTCTTCAGGCTCTACCCCCATAATCTCCAGGTATTTCCCAACCCAGAGCTGGCAACCCTGCCTGGGGAGGACAGGGACCTCAGTGAGGTGCAATGCCATAGAGTCCACCCTCCAAAGCAGCCATTTTCTCCAGGGGAACTGGTCTCTATAGCCTGTAGATGAGCTGTAATTCTGGGGGATCTCAGGTCCCACCTGGAGGCTGGCATCCCTACTTACACATGGTGTGGTGTTGGGAGGACCATTCACTAAATCACACACAAAATGACTCACTCCCTTTATCTGACTGTTATTAGACTGGCAACCCTCCATGTTCCAGAACACTACTCAGCCTGAAAATTATTTGTACTGCGGATCAAGAGTATCCCTGCACAACATGTGCACCTTGCTAAACTGGGGACCGACAACAAAGAAAATTAAAATACATCTACAAATAAAATTACACCATCATTTAAAAGGCAAAAATGGGGAAAACAAATCCTCCGAACGCTACCGCCCTCTTCAAACATAGCGAAGCTTAAAAGTAAAATGGGCTGCACTCCTGAATGCACAAACACATGGGCAATTATATGTAAAAAGTTGTCATCGCTGGCTGCCCAGTGGCTGGCAGGATCAAGCCTGAAAGCTGAAAATACAGCTGTAGAATAAAGGCAGATTCTGACCATCAAAACCATATTCAATTATCATGTCTATGCTGTTTCTCGCTTTCTGCAGCTAAGAAGCTATTATTAGATTCCTCGCTTTTTTTCTGAGGCTCTTTCTTTATTAAAAAAAAAATCTCCCAGTAATGCCTCTATATCACATTCCAAAAAGTAAACATTAGCTGTAGGCCATTTGATTACTAGTTTCTCAGAACACTCTGTTCTGCCCCTTTTGCTCCCAATTCCTTTAATACGAAGCACAGACGATGGCCGAAAAAGACCCCCCCATAAGCCCTTCTCTGATCTTTCTTTCTTCTTTCAAGTGATAATGATGGGCCACTCAGCCAAGCCCACAGTGAGGTGCACACGTTACTCTCTTCCCGGTCTGAACGGATGGGCAAAACATTTCCCTGAAACACAAACATATCCTTCTCTTCTAATGGTTAAACATGAACAACCGTTTTCATCCCCCCCCCCCAATGATAGATTAGCATCTGGAAGGGGAGGAGAATTGGCAAGGAAAGAACCTTTAAACAGGTGGAGTAAACAGTAGTGCCGGATAAGAACAGAGTGGCACGGTCTTAATGGGAGGTGGCACCCAGGAAGTCTCTTTTGTCCCTGTTCTTATTCTGATAGAGATTGTTTACTTCAAGGTGCACTTTTCATTCACAAAGAAATGAGACAGGGAGTGACATGGGCGTGTGCAGACATCGTATATCTGTGTGGTCACACCAAGAAAACTCAGATTGACATGCCGGGATACAAGTTGCACTGTTTGGGGAGGATGCCGCAATGCATTTACAAACTCTGAACAAGTCCAGGGGCTATGGGAGAAAGAGGGACCACAATGAGTGGTACACCATCTGCTTGGTATGCAGAAAGGTCCCAGCTTCAATCCCCAGCATCTCCAGTTAAAAGGACCAGGCAGCGATGTGTAAAACCTCCCCTTGAGACCTTGGAGAGCCACTGCCAGCCAGAGTGACAGATTGTGAAGAAATGCATTTTTTTCCTTTGGAGGTTTGAAATGAGCAAAACCTTCACTCTGAGTTTTAAAAGCTTCCCCCCCCCTCTAAGCAGAGAACAGGAAGGAAGGGGAGAAGTCAGTTCAATTGCTTTCCAGATTTACCTCAGCCAACCTTCATACAAACGCCAGTAGGTCTAGGCAATGGGATGGTCAAGCTCTCTCTCTCTCTCCCTCTCCCAAGCAGAAAACAGAGACTTGGAGGGAAGATGCTAGAGAGACTTCAGAAAGGAAATTTCTGGAGGCTTCAGGAAAAGTTTCTTTTGTGACCCAGCCTGACCTGGTCAGTGGGTAGAGAAACAGATATAAGAAAATCTCCTTGCACCAAAGAAAAGCTCTCCTCTTTGGTGTGGTGTTAGCCAAATTGCCTTGAATTATTAATTAGTCTAGGGAAAGTTATGATTATTAATTTGGCAATAGGCAAATTCGGGTACTCACCAATGTAAACAGAAGTCCCACCTTTGCTGTAAGCACCAGAACAGACTCAGAGACTGTATTCAATTAAATATGTCTTTTTACTGGAGAATATATATCATTCAAACAATATACAACCACACACACATTTATAGAACTAAGGAAGCAGAGGTGATTGATAGTTTATCGAGGGGTCCTGTTCATCCATTACTCTATGCAGATGACACAGTAGCATTATCTTTCTCTCAGAGGGGCCTTAAGTACCTCCTGTCAGTGTTTCTTTCCTACTGTGAGTCTAACTTATTATCTGTAAATTCTGAGAAATCAAAAATAACGGTCTCGTGTGTCAAGGTAAATTCTGTGGAACAAGTTAAGCACTTTAAATACTTCGGAGTAAATTTCCAATACTATAACAGTTGGCTTGCACAGAGGAAATATGCAATTAAATGAATTAAATGTAGTATGTCCACAGTTGCTTGCTTTTTCTATGTGAAGGGTACCCAATATGTTCCAGCTGCCATTTGAGTCTTCAACACCAAATCAGTATCCCAATTCTTATATGGAATCCCCATCTGGATTAGCACCTTCAATTATTCTGTGGAACAAGTTCAGGCATTGTTTTTTCTGCCATATTGGGGAAGGGCAAATTGTATAGGGTACATGGCCATGTGCCTGGAGACAGGGCAGAGCCTCCTAGAATCCAGAGCTTGGCTCTCTACCCCAAAATGCAGGCCTTATCTCAGCTTCAGGGTAGAATCCTCTAGCTATATTCAGTACATGTTGGCTTTACAAATACCTGGATTTGCCGAATAAACTGGAAAATTCAGTTGATTGATATGCTATTTGATTCTCTCCTCATGTTGAGGGAATCTCAAGCCTTTAGACTATTGAGACAGAGGCTTTTGGACACTGAAAAGCAATCTCTGCATTCTTTAGCAAATAGGATATGTTCTCCAGTGGCATTTGGTATCATGCCTGAGTTTTAGCCTTCTATTTTTCACATTTAACTTCTCCTCAAATATGACAAACTGGTTGGCTCGTGAGGTTCAATGCCCTCCCTACACAGGTCCTTTTTGGAAGATCTGAAATGTTCCCTATTCTCAAAGAGCCTGTATATATAAGGTTGGTGTCAGGTTAGGCAAGTCCAATTCAACTGTAACAGTTGGAAGCCCCGAATCTGTTGCCCATGTACTACACTACTCTGATCTCTCTGCTGAATTATGCCACTCTCTAATCAGTCCACTTTTGTATAAGATGAAAGGGTACCCCAGGGAGATGCTTGTCTCATATCCAGGGCCTCTGAGACAGGGGGGCCAGCAGGGGTATTCGGCCCGGGCCTCACATTCTTGGGGGCCCCTCAAATTTACGCTTTTGATGTTAACTCATAATTTTGTTATAGTTACAGACACAGAAATACTAGCCTTCTCAACCTCCCATTTGTGGCAGGATTTTTCCCACCGGAGCCTAGGACACCCCCTAGGGTTGCCAAGTGCATCTTCGCCGGGAGCAGGGGGCTCCCAACTGGCATCTGGTGTGTTCGCGCGCAAAGCGCGCACGCGCCGCACGCATGTCACCCGGACGTGACGTGGGCATGCCAGGCACGCTGGGGCGGGGCCATGGCCATACAAGGGAAAACCATAGAGTTTTGCCGTTGCCCCCCCCCCCCGGCGGGCCCGGTAGCCCCACGTCACTTCCTGGTGACGCGCATGCAGGGGTGAGGTCCCCCCCCCAGGGCCCGATTCCGTGGTGTTGGAAATTGGGCCTCTAAAGCGGGGGTTTACCCGCAACCCGCCCCCACTTGGCAGCCCTAACACCCCCCCTCCTGGAATAATGGGCACTGGGAGATAAAATGGCAGCCATTGTTTTGTGTGTGCCTGCCCAGATGGCAAAACTGGCCAGTTTGGGAAATGGTGGTCTGGTTTCCATAGAGGTGTCTGCCAGAGCAGCTACAGAGGTGTGGCTGTGGCAGAAGCAGGAACAGCAGAGGGAGAAGGAGCATGTAGGCCTCGCTATGCTTAACATAAACTATGACATTGCAAGAAAACTAGATTTTTCCAGTTTAATTGGTGAATTTGCACAAAAAAGCTACAAAAATCACGTTAAATAAAAATGGAAACGTTTATTACAAAATGTTACAATGTTTTTTCTTATTGTATTAAATGTAAACATTTAAAATATAATATTACTAGCTTTGTATATTGTTTTTGCACTTCTTAAGTTTTTAATTCAAAGGGCGGGCCCTCAAAAATGGAAGTGGCCTGGGTGTCGGACTCACAGCAAACAATGAAATACACTCTTGCAGGAAGGTTTTATTTTATTGAAGCCATGAAGTACTTAGAACAACTTTTCTGTTCGGAATAACACAAACGGCTTGAGACTGGGATAATAAAGCAAGTTCAAAATAACATGGGCCAATAGATATGGTTCCCGCGGCCGCCTTGAGGCTCATCTCGCGCTCAAACCTTGAGAAAGCAACGGCTGTAGCTAATTAAACAATACTTCTGTTCTCACACTACTGCTCATTATAGACTAAGCAAAAAGCCTCCAAAAGCGCACCACCTGTAGCTTTGGCTGATAAGATTCCTTCAAAGCAACTCTAGCATACATGGAAAAGAATGCAGTTAACTATGAGCGCTGGAGGGTGAGGGGGGACATGCGCACCAGAGTGTAAGCCAGTTTAAGGGAAGGCAATATAGGGGGGGTACACACATCTCATATACACGGAAAATGCATATTGGCAGCTTGCTGACATACTGCCCCCTCGAAAATCCATTTACCACCCACCTCCCGGTCAGGGCGGGAGACCTCCCGGTTTCCCCGGGAGATCCCGATGAAACTTTCTAAGCATGTTAGGGGCCCAAATATCCCCTACTTCCACCCATTCGAGGTGCTGGGGTCTGAAGTCCTTCCATTCAATCAAGTAAAGCAATTTTCCACATTTTAGCTTAGAGTCCAGGATCTTTGAAATTTCGAAATGGGTTTCCCCCTCCACCAAGATAGGAGCAGGAGGGGAGCGGTCCTCTCGCCACTGGCAAGACCCATTGTCTTTCTTCAGAAGGCTGAAATGAAACACAGAATGTAAAGATCTCAAGTTCTTA
>NW_015161998.1:205362-208382 GCF_001447785.1 Gekko japonicus | reverse complement strand
ATTTTCCACGTTTCAGCTTAGAGTCCAGGATCTTTGAAATTTCGAAATGGGTTTCCCCCTCCACCAAGATAGGAGCAGGAGGGGAGCGGTCCTCTCGCCACTGGCAAGACCCATTGTCTTTCTTCAGAAGGCTGAAATGAAACACAGAATGTAAAGATCTCAAGTTCTTAGGCAGTTCAACATCAGCAGCCAGCTCATTGATAACCTTGTGCACTTTGAAAGGTCCAATGTATTTCCAGCCAAGTTTACGGCTGGGCCGCAACAATTTAATGTTCTTTGTAGACACATACACCAAATCACCAGGCCGTAGAGCCCAACCCTCCACCCTACCCCTATCGGCCTGTTTCTTGTAGGCAGACTTGGCCGTATTCAAAGTTTTACAGAGCACGGGCCAAGCCTCTTGTAGAGTCTTACACCAGGAACCAGCATCACCAGTTCCCACCACTGACTCCCCCTCCAGAAAAGGCATGGGGGGACTATCATATCCATAAATGGCTTTAAAGGGAGACATCCCAATAGATGTGTCACATGTGTTATTGTAACAATATTCAGCAAGAGGCAAGAGATCACACCAGTCGTCTTGTTGATAGTTAGTAAAGCAACGGAGATATTGTTCCAAGGTTTGGTTGACTCTCTCCGTCTGCCCGTCGGTCTCCGGGTGATAGGCGCTGCTCAGCCCCCTTTCCACCCCCATAATACTCATGAGTTCTTTCCAAAATCTGGAAACAAATTGTGTCCCCCTGTCAGAAACCACCTTGGTTGGCAACATGTGGAGGCGCACAATGTTTGAGCCTTGGCCATTGGTACCGACGGGAATGGGACAAAGTGTGCTTGTTTAGAAAATAAATCAACAACAAGCCAAATAACAGTCTTATTTCTGCTAGGCGGCAGATCAGTTATAAAGTCCATGGAGATCACCTCCCAGGGCTGGTTAGGCGTGGGAAGAGGTTGCAACAGGCCCCGCGGCTTCCCCCCCCCGGGGTTTGCTCATTGAGCAGATTTGGCATGTCTTTACAAACGCTGAAAGATCCTTGTGCATGTGCGGCCACCAGAATTGTTGCTGTAGCAGTTGCAAGGACTTTACAAATCCAGAATGCCCCGCCAATTTAGATCCATGAACTGAGAGCATCACTTCTTTTTGAAGAGTTGCCGGTACATACAGCTTATAGTCTTTGTACCAGCAGCCGTTCACCCCTCGTTTACAATTTTCCAGCCCCCCCAGCCATGATTGTTCTTTGTCAGATAGCTCCGCCTGAAAACGTTCCACCCAGACAGGAGCGGGAGGGGAAAGAGGGGTTGGTGAGGAAAAGGCGGGTAGTTTGGCCGCTTGGCTACGTGTGGTGACCACGCCCCCCAGTTGGGCGGGAGTGAAAACTGAGTCCAATATGATGTTCCATTGACTCTCATGTTGGGGGAGGCGGGACAACCCATCAGCTAGCGAGTTCGCAGAGCCTGGAAAATGGTGAAGTGTGAACTGGAACTTAGAAAAGAAATCAGCCCACCTCAGCTGCTTGGCATTAAGGCATCTGGGGTTTTTCAAGGTTTCTAGGTTTTTGTGATCAGTCCATACCTCAAACGGCACCCTGGCATCCTCCAGCCAATGCCTCCACGTTGACAACGCTAGTTTAACAGCCCCCGCCTCCTTCTCCCACACGGACCAATGTCTTTCAGAGTCACTAAATTTCTTAGAGACATACACTAGTGGGTACAGCAACCCATCCTCCCCTTCTTGGAGTATTGCCCCCCCCATCGCAACGTTGGATGCATCCGTTTGTACAATGAATTTTTTGTTTTCATCGGGGTGGGCTAATACTGGCTCTGAAGTGAACAATTATTTTAAGCGCATGAACGCCTCATGGCATTCGGGCGACCATACCAGGGGCGCACTGGGTTTCGTGGCATCCAGCCCCTTCCCCTTCGTTTTCAACAAGTCAGTCAGGGGGAGGCAAATCTGGGCAAAGTTTGGTAGGAAGGTTCTGTAAAAATTGGTGAATCCAAGGAAACTTTGTAGTTGCCTCCTCATTCTCGGGGCCTCCCACCCCAACACATCCTGTACCTTCCCCGGATCCATCTCCAGCCCAGTCCCCGACCCAGAAAGTCAACGTGTGTTTTATGGAATTCGCACTTGGAGAGTTTGGCAAACAGTTTGTGCTTGTGCAACTTACTCAGAACTTCTCTCACCAACTTCACGTGGGAGGTTAGATCGGGGGAATAGATTAAAATGTCATCCAAGTAAACAAGCACCCCCTTAAACAAATGTTTATGCAACACCTCGTTGATCAGATTCATAAAGACCCCCGGGGCCCCTTGAAGACCGAACGGCATCACGAGGTACTTGAATTGCCCCAATGGGGCGTTGAAGGCGGTTTTCGCTTCATCGCCTTCCTTGATGTGCACCCGGAAATAAGCGTCTCTGAGATCAAGCTTGGAAAATGTTTTCCCTCTTGCCACCTCGGCCAGGAGATCTTTAATCAGGGGCATCGGGTATGCGTTAGTGGCTGATACGGCATTCAAACCCCTATAGTCCATGCACAACCTCAGTCCCCCGTCCTTCTTTTTCTGGAATAATACAGGAGCTGCAAAGGGGAAAGAGGCTGGGTGGATGAATCCCCTGGCCAAGTTCTGGTCTATAAATTTCCTCAGTTCCACTTTCTTGGCTGGACCCATGGCATAAATTTTCCCTTTTGGTAGTTTGGCCCCTGGGACTAGTTCTATGCTGCAGTCCGAGTGTTTATGGGGGGGTAGCTCGTCAGCCTCTTCTTCTCCAAAGACTGCTGCTAAGTCTCTATATTCTTTGGGAATGGACAGGATCTCCTCTCTGGTGAGGAGGGCATAGATGTCTCCTGTCTCCGGTGCCAACCCCCATTCTGGGTCCCATCTATGCTTATCACATTTTGAGGAAACAAAGTCAATTTTTCCCTCCTCCCACAGTATGTACGGGTCGTGGCTATGTAACCAGGGGGCCCCCAGTACTAGTGAGAACCGGGCCGTTGGGGTCAGAACGAACGAGCGATGTTCCC
>NW_015161998.1:188679-205158 GCF_001447785.1 Gekko japonicus | reverse complement strand
TTGATTCATTAAGGACACAGTCACGAATAAAAGGGAGGGGGGTTCGCTCACCACTTTTGGCGCCTCCAAAGGAGGATCCTGCCATTGCGCGCCTTCTATGACAGGACCTGCTCGTTTCCCGCTGGCTCCTGGTCTTTTTCGCTGGAGTGTCCCTCATCCTCTTCGGGCGACGCTTGGAGAGCTTTAGCGAACTTGGGTTTTGCGGTCGCTTTCTTCACTGGGGTAGAGGGTCGGTTCTTGGTCACCACCGGTTTCTCTCGCAGGGCCTTCTGGCCACAATCCACCGCGAAGTGGCCTCTTTCCCCACACTTCAGGCACAAGCCTTGCCGCATCCATTGCTCTCGGGTGGCGTCCGCTTGGCGTGGCGGCTTGGGTTTCGGAGGGAGGTTAGCCGACACTTCCCCCCCACTGCTGGATCCAAGCAGAGGGTTTGCAGGTGGTTTTCCGCACTTTCAGCTTCTTGGATCCACGCTAGCAGTGAAACAGGGTCCACGGATCTCAGCACCTTCTCACGGATCTCCGGATTCAGGCCCACTCGGAACATCTCGGCCAGAATGTGTTCTGGCCAGTCTTGAAGTTTAGTGGCATGGAGTTTGAACTCAGCAGCGTACTCTCTGACCGTCCTCCTTCCTTGCTTTAGGGTGCGCAAGTACGCGCACGCCCGCTGCCCCGCATTCACGTCTTCGAACTGGGTTCGGAGGGCCCACATGAATGCATACATGTCCCGGAGCTCGGGGCTCCCCAGGTTATGCAGACTCACATACCAAGTGGCCGCTGCTCCTCGTAGTCTTGCCGCTACTACATCGATCCGGCTGCTGTCATCAGGGAACAGGTGCCCTGAGCGATCGAGGAACTTTCTGACTCTCACCACGAAGTACGCCAGCTCATCAGGGTTCCCATCGAATGTAGCTTCGATGAGGTCCTTGGGGCGCTGGTTCACCAGGGGTCTCAGCTCCAGGGCTGGAACCTCCCTCGGTATGGGTGCAGGTTGCGGTGTTCTTGCTCGCCCCGATCTGGTGGTTGCCGGCCTGGCCCCTGTCGATCGTCTTCCCCCCCTTCATCCGGCTGGTGCAAACGCTCCCACATCTCCTCGAAGGTTCGCATGACCATGTCGGGAAAGGTGGCCATCATTTCTTCAACCGCCTGTTGGAGTTGTCAGATGTTGCGGTCAGTTGTCTCAATTCTGCTCATCACCCTTTCCTCCAGAGGGTTTCGGGTCTCTTTGCCTCATTTCCTGTCCGTCACCCATGACGGGGCCGACGGCTCGTTGAAGCCAACTCCCAGGGCTTCTTAGCCCGAGTCTCCCCAGTCTGTGTCATACAGGCTCTCCCGCAAGCCAGCTCCCATATGGGAGTAAGTTTCTCTGGTAGTAGCCGCGTCAAACTGGCTCCAGCTCTGGCGGTCGTGCCCCCGAGGTCCGGGGTGATACGGGGCTCCACGCGGCGTTACAAACGCTTTGCCACGTTTTGGGATTGCCCCTCTGGCCGGGGTATACAGTGGCAGGGTGGCTGTCACCAGTACCGACACCGAGGTCTCCGGGGGATCTTCTTCATGATCAGAGTCCCCATGCTCGGATTCATGTGGAGATTTCTCCAGGACAGGTTTGTCCTCACCTCTGCTCATATCGGGGTTGATAGATGCTTCAGGATGGAGAAAGGGGATTCCGAACAGTATGTCGGACTCACAGCAAACAATGAAATACACTCTTGCAGGAAGGTTTTATTTTATTGAAGCCATGAAGTACTTAGAACAACTTTTCTGTTCGGAATAACACAAACGGCTTGAGACTGGGATAATAAAGCAAGTTCAAAATAACATGGGCCAATAGATATGGTTCCCGCGGCCGCCTTGAGGCTCATCTCGCGCTCAAACCTTGAGAAAGCAACGGCTGTAGCTAATTAAACAATACTTCTGTTCTCACACTACTGCTCATTATAGACTAAGCAAAAAGCCTCCAAAAGCGCACCACCTGTAGCTTTGGCTGATAAGATTCCTTCAAAACAACTCTAGCATACATGGAAAGGAATGCAGTTAACTATGAGCGCTGGAGGGTGAGGGGGGACATGCGCACCAGAGTGTAAGCCAGTTTAAGGGAAGGCAATATAGGGGGGGGTACACACATCTCATATACACGGAAAATGCATATTGGCAGCTTGCTGACACTGGGCCTCCCTTGACCTCTGTGAGGGCCTGCTCACAGCTTCTATTAGACCGAAGCCCTTTTATTACTGGCCCAGTAGCAAGGTATTTTCTAACTGCTATGAGGATCTGGGAATTTAAGGTAAAGTGGTGTGAAGAAGAATTACTGCCTCTGTAATGTTTTAATTGCATTCTTCTTTTTTCCTCCTGATGCATTTTAATCTATGCCAAGAAAGGTATTACTGACTGACTGACCCAGGTTGCAATCCTGCATACAGTTGGGCTCCTTGAATAAATTCCACTGAATTCAATGGAAATAAAGTTGCCAAAATGTGTGCAAGACTGCAGCCATCGTCCAAAACATGAAACTTTTTTGCACGTTACGCTGAATGCAGAATAGATACAACTAGGATGGCTTGCATATCCCACGCCCACGTTTTCTTTGCACATTTGTGAGACAAGCTTTCCCCCCACTCATTTCCCATATGTGTCAGCAGGAAACCAGCATATAATCATATGAAAATGCATGAGCATTGTCACACTCAAAGCTGATCCTAAACACCAAAAATTCTGTCTGGTAAAAAAGGATGCTTTCCCCTTTGCTGCATTCACAGTACCTGCTGTTCCTCTGCCAAGAGTTTAACATAAGCCAACTTCCTGAGTTGCTTATGGCTGCGAGAGTTGGACTATAAGGAAGGCCAAGCGCCGAAGAATAGATTCTTTTGAACTATGGTGCTGGGGAAGACTCTTGAGAGTCCCTTGGACTGCAAGAAGATCAAATCAGTCAATCCTCAAAGAAATCAGCCCTGACTGTTCCCTGGAAGGCCAGATAATGAAACTGAAGCTCAAATACTTTGGCCACCAAATGAGAAGGGAGCACTCACTGGAGAAGACCCTGATACTGGGAAAGATTTTAGGTCAAAGAAGACAGGTACGGCAGAGGATGAGATGGTTAGACAGTGTCATCGATGCAACGAACATGAAATTGAGCAAACTTCAGAGGATGGTGGAAGACAGGAGGGCCTGGCGGGATCTGGTCCATGGGGTCGTGAAGAGTCGGACTCGACTGTGCGACTGAACAACAACAAACTTCCTAAGGAAATAATCATGTAATCAGCAATTCACAGCAATATTTCTGTAATTGCCGCTCCAAAACATGCAGAAGTTTCTTTTCTTGTAGGCAGATGGACACAGCCTGAAGGACTATGTTTATTAGAAGGAAACCAGATTTGAGAAGTTATAACAGCCAACATGGTATCTGGTTAATTTTCTATCAAAATTAGTTCATTATCATTAATTTCTGCCAACTGCCAATCAGTCCCTAAAATCACATATCAAAGTAGTCTTGTTAAAAAGGGGGGGGGATTCTTTTATAATGCTCCTGCTTATAATATTCACTGGAATGCTTAAAAGTACAATATTACTAAAGCAACACACATAATTTAATATCCAAGATTAAGAACAAGAGACAGTGTAATTCATGATGGGGTCCCCACACACTTCTCTTTCTTGTAGTATTCATGAGTTTGTTCCAAGAGATTTGCTTATGTATGTTGTGGTAGTTTCAGTGTCCTAGAATCTGTAGCAGTTCCAGTTGAGGTTTTCATAGATGTTCAGACTTTCTCCACAGTCTGGATACACACACATATATGTATGATGTTGCTCATATAGTGTGTAAACGTGTGTTGTGCAGATCAAGTTGCTTGTGGAAGAAACTTCTATACAGCAACTACAATGCATTCTAGAAAACATTTACCCATTTTACAGATAGGAAACATAAAGACTGAAGCTAATCCCAGTGAAAATCAGTAAACCGATACCATTCAGAGAAGGTCACTGGAAAGGTATGAAATAAGTTGGAAAACTGATTAGTCCTAATATTTCACTTTTGACATCAATTATTTGTAATCAGATGTTTCAATTAGGCAACAAATTTCCAATCGGATTTGCTGTGACATCATAAAATTTAGAGGTGTAGTTCAAGAGGGAAGCTGTCTGAGTAGGTTAGAAAGTGGACATAAAAGCGAATGATGGCTTACCACAGTGATTTCAACCTTTACATTGAAGAAGTTATGAAGAATTTGAGTATTGGGAAACTGAGGCCAGAACTGGAAGTCACATGTGACAGAAATAAGTGGAAAGGTTTACTAACCATTTCTGTTGACATTCTCTGTGTGTGTAAGATGCCATCAAGCTGCAGCCAATTTATGGTGACCTTCAAGACATGAGACATTCAGAGGTGGCTTGCCATTGCCTGCCTCTGCATTAGCAACCCTCATCTTCCTTGGTGGTTTCCCATCCAAATACTAACCAGGGCCAACCTTGCTTCGCTTCTGACATTTCAAGGCAAGAGATGTTCAGAGGTGGTTTGCCATTGCCTGCCTCTGCATCATGACCCTGGACTTCCTCGGTGGTCTCCCATCTAAGTATGAACCTGGGCTGACCTTGACGAGATCGGGCTAGCCTGGGCAGGGTACTGTTCAGGGTACTGTTGACACTACCCGGGCACTTAGAAGGAGTTCTATGACATCGCCATTATAAACTGGAATGACTTCTGCTAACTGTAGCAAAAAAAAATTAATTGTAGGCATATTGCAAGAGCATAAGCATCCAGATCTAGAAGACAGGGTTGGAAACTGCTGAAATCACAAAACTGATTGAGCGCAACACTTGAAAGATGGTTTTAAAGAATTCAGACATTTTTGGAAAATAACAGACACCCTTTTTTTGCCTTCATGATCTGAACAGATAATTTCAGTATGAATACCATATCATTTTCTATAACGTATTATAAGATGGTCATTTGTAAATGTCGCTAACTGTAAATATTCCTCTTAATGGGGGGGGGGGAATGCGCAGAGCAGAGCCAGAGCCAGGGCAACAATGAGGTCACATGTATGATGTATGTGGCAAGGAACTGTGCAGGAGACATTCTAGAAAATATTTACCAGCCCTGAGGATAAATCAGGGAATCTATACTATGAGAGAACTGAAATGCAAGAACAAACATCCATTCTTTATCCCTGTTAAAAGGAGAGGGAAACACTGAGGATCATAAATAAATGTATGTCCAGAAAGCTCACATGATAACATACACAACATCTCACACATACCAGAAAATCCATCTCTGTCTCTCTCTGTCTCACCCATACATACTCACACACACACTCATATTCGCTTTTAACATGAAGAATTTTTGTGGGTAATTTAATGTATTTTTATGCTGTTTTGCTGTCCTTGGCTTGTTTTTTAATGGCTTTCTTTCTTTTTATATTGATAGTTTATGACGATTCCATGTGTAAGTAGCCTTGGCCAACACTCTGAATAAAATCTCCTAAATAAATGAATCAATACATTTAAATTGCAAAAAAGTGCTTTTTTTAAAAAAAAGTGTTTATTTTAACCAGAAAGAAAGATGTTTCCAAGGAATGCTCACGTGTGGTGTGAAACTAGGGGTCATTTCCTGCAGGAGCGCACAGAAGCGGAGCTCCGGCAGTAAAGAGCCCAGGGGGCGGGCACATGGAACAAGCCCCACCCCTGCTCCCAGCAGGCATCAGTCACAGCAAGAATCAGCCAGGTAAGCTGAAGAGCCTCCCCCCGGCCCCCCAGTCCAAAACAGTCCAGTGGCACCTTTAAGACCAAGTTTTATTCAGGTACAAGCTCTCCCTCCTCTGTGAGAACAGATCTGCACATTCCCCCCCCCATAGCTAGGAATCCAAAACAGTCCAGTGGAGCCCGAGCGGTGGGTGTTGCCTTCTAACACACTTCCGGTGATGTCAGGGGGTGTGGCATATGCAAATAAGTTATGCTAATAAGTTATGTTAATGAGCTCCTGCACCTCTTTTTCTATGAAATGACCCCTGTGTGAAACAAAACTGCTCTCATTACACGGTGACTGCAGTAGTTTTACAGTGCAGTCCTGTGCAAAACTACACCCTTCTGAGCCCACTGACTCCAATGGAAATAGAAGGCTGCAACCCTGCAGAAGATCATCCTGTTAATGTAGTATTTCAGTGTGGACACAAATATGGGGGATTAATAAGAATGCTTTGGGAGAAATGGCCAGCTGTTTTTTCCCCTCTTTCTCTAAAGAAGCTAACACACTGTCCCTATGCATATTTACTCTGGGTAGTCCCACTTTGTCCAGGGAAGCATGATCCCAATCAAATGTGCATAGGATTTTTATTTATTTATTTTATTAGATTTCTATCCAGCTCCCCCTGTGTCCAGGCTCAGAGTAAGTAACATCATGATAAAAAAACATTGTAATACATGAATACTATGTGCTATAAAGCTGGTAAGTACTCCTGGTTTACAGGAATTAACAGCAGAATCTGAGTGTAGTGCCAAGGCAGATTTCTCAGGGTTCATTGAGCATCTTGAAATACCAACAAGCAACCATGACAATGAAAGCAGATATATGAAAACTGCCTCATAGCCCTACTGTAAAAAGAAGAACGAAAAAACACCACTTTGTAAGGATCACATGGCTTATTTCTTAAGAAAGATTGTTAGAATTACCATGCAAAGTTTCCTTTTCGTAAGTGAGGCTCCTTATTGGCAAACTGTGTGTTCCCTCTAAGCTGAGCTAGTGTGAGTTGGCTCACAGTTTTTTAGCTTCCAGCTCACACATTTTTGTCTGAGCTCAGGAAGGATGGCTCCAGAGCAAACTAATTTATGCTGTAGCCAGATTGCTCACTCACAACTTTAATGCCAGTAACTCACAAAGTAGAATTTTTGCTCACAAGACTCCACAGCTTAGAGGGAGCATTGGTCTCCAGTACCCTTCATATACTATGGTTGACAAACCTGCTTTAAATCATGGTTTTGGACTAGAATCTGAGTTTGCTAAGTAAGATATTATGGCCAAGTTTAGCACAACAAAGGCCCCGGTCTCACGGGCCGGATATCGTGGGGGGGAGGCGTGGCTGTTTGCCCCGGAGCGAACTACCGCGCGGCAGCTGGATCAAACATCCCACCCGACGTCCCACCGACGTCCCGTTGTTGGGGGGAGGTGCCGATCATACCTCACTCCTGCGGCGCGGCAAAGAAGCAGTGCTGCGGGGGTTGTGTTGGTTTTTTTAACCCAAGTGTTCACATGTGCCGTTGGGTGCTTGTGCGCACCCGTGGAGACTTGACAAAAAAAAACTTTTCGCGACGGGACATGGGTGGGCGCCGGATGCCACGAGCTAACACCGGAAACGTGATCTGACGCCCGCCCTTGCCCCGCGGTTTCCGGAAACTAGTACCTCGGAGGTACTAGTTTTTTACAGCGCATCTTCGGAGTGAAGCCTCGGGTGAGCCACGGGAGCTCTACGCTTCCCAGATGTGGCGGTGAGATTGCACCCAGAAAATCCGCCTATCTTCTGTCTCTCTAGCGTGCCTAATGCTCCGTGTGACCGGGGCCAAAAATCAGGAAGTGCAGAATAGTACTTGCGTGGCAGGAGGGAATAATTTACCTCTCCGTCAAAGAAGGACTGTGTTAAGCTACTTTGAGCTGTATTATTCGGAGGAACTTTGAGCATGGACAGTTTGGTTTACAAGGACACTTTAAATATTTGTATATTTTGTATTGGAATGTGTTTTGTAATTTGTACCATAATATCAATGCTTGATAATAATTATTGAATAGATTGCCTAATAATATGGGGGGGGCTGTTTACTTACAACCTATTCTGTGATCTCACATTTGCATAACCACCTGGAGGCTGGCAACATTAGGTGCAAGAGAAAAAGAGGCTGAGGGAGGCAGGGGTGCCGGAGTCCATGGGAAATAGTTTGGCATTCCCTTTGGATTATCTCTCTCACATGTGGACTAATACTGTGATGTTTAGGTGCCCTTTTGCTTTCCAAAACCTTTCTGGATTGTACCACTTCAGAATATAAGCGGGGTGGGGGGGCTGCATACTTTTCCCTATTAAATTCTTCCTGCCCTGACATGCTTGTTACATCAGGAAAAACAGGTTTTAATCTAGCCCCTGCCTTGATGTGCCTTGATGTGCCTTGATGTGTCAGCTTTCCACATGCAGAGATTGTTTTTCACATGCACATTCAGTCATGTCAGCTATAACCCACAACCTGAGGAGTTTTAATGGCAGGAGAGTTGTAGCAAGTGGTGTTTAATGACAGAAGGAACACTGTGAAGTTGGCTGGCATGGTGCAGTCTCCCTTCCTTCTGGGTGTGGAAAATGCAGAAATGTGAACGGAGGCCAAGGCACACTGACAAGAATATTTCGGTCTTGTGCTTGCATCTCCTTGTCTCCGAGCTGTTTCAAGGAACATGGTGATGGGTGTGGGAAGGAGGGGAGAGAGAGAGAAAGAGAGAGAGAGAGGACTACCAGCTTCCTAGATGCCAAATCCTAGATGATAACAAAGATGTCCGGCTACAGATAAAAAGTCAAGCAGTAAAAAGCAAGCATCATTCTTTGAACACATTGCAAGGGCAGCTTCAGACACTTGCAGGCCACAGCAGGCTCAGGAAGGATGGCTCCACAGCAAACAAATTTATGCTCCCTCACAACTTTAATGCCAGTAGCTCACAAAGTAGCATTTTTGCTCACAAGACTCCACAGCTTAGAGGGAGCATTGCTGGTGATGTAGGGTTGCCACTGGGAAGGGTTGCCAGCACCAGGCTGGGAAACTCCTGGTGATCTGCAGGGGTGGAGCCTGGGGAGGACAGGGACCTCAGTGGGGTTCAATGCCATATAGAGTCCACCCTCCAAAGCATCCATTTTCTCCAGGGTAATCTCTGTAGTTTGGAGATGAGCTGCAATTTCGAGGGATCCCCAGGTCCCAAATGGAGGTTGGTATCCCTAGGATGAGGGACGGTGCAACAGATCTGCCCCATTTCTGTCAAGATCCAGACTGGCAAGAAAAGAAGTTGAGCTGGTTAGAAAATAAGCTTCTCTCTCTGGTTCAAGTGCCATTTTGGAATCAGCATCTCTCCCGCAAGCTTCTCACCCACCAGCCATATCATGACCAAACTCACCTGTGTGTGGTTCAAGTGCCATTTTGGAATCAGCATCCCCCCCCGCAAGCTGTGTGTGTTGAGGCCAGGCTACAGAGCCTTTCCCTGTCCCTGCCAATGGACACCATAGATCTGAAGTGTAAAGTAGGTTTTTTTTGATGCTGACTCATGTGGTGAGGCCTGCTTCTTAATGCACCTGGAAGACTGGCAACTCACTGTATGAATACCAGTTGCTTTGGGGGGGGGGGAGAAACATTGAGGCTAGTTGTCCACACTTTGTTGTCTGGGACAAGAGTCTCCTTTCTGTTTGGTGTGTCCTAAAATGGCGACGCTGTTTGTTCTCTTAAATGCGTAAAGCCATTCTCTGGACTCTCCTGTTAGATCTTGCCATTTCCCCGACAAAAGGAATCTGGTGAAGACACGGCAATCTGTGATACCATCTCTGTGAGAATAGCCACGGCTGCAGCTTATCACAGAAAGAAAACAGCAAGTTCCCCAGCAAACCAATCAGAGAAATCAGCTCCCCGTTCATCATAGAACCAGGTTTGTGAAGGAAACCTGCAATTGCCAGCAAAAAATAAAATAAAATGCAGGAGGTGAATAATCCTTGCCTTTAAATAAAAAAAGGAGTCAATTTTGATGAGCTCAAATTCGCAGCAGAGCTTTTTAATATTTCCTGAGGTCCTAATCAAAGAAGAATCTTAACTAGTCCCACAGGGAAATGTAAGATGAAAGGAACCTGACATTGATACCCACTTTACCTTGCCTCTACATTTGCTACTTTGTGGGTTTTTTCCTTGTGTGCACGTTACTAAAAATATCTTTGCTGGTAAGAATTAAGGGCTGGGTTTATTAATTCCGAGGCACAAAGTCCACTGCCGACCACACAATGATCCTTTAAAAAAAAAAAAATTTAGCGTCTATTAAATTAAAATCAAGAAAATTGACATGGATTGGAGGGGGGGAAGAAAAGACAGAGCACCTCAAGCTTAAGCCAAGTAAAAATAAGAATTATTAATGAAGCTCGGCTTTCTTCCGCTGTGCACATTAATTATTTATGATAATAATACACCACGCTGCCATATTAAAGAATTTTCTTCTCACGGCTTCCCGGAAAGCTCCATCTTCAGAAGCCTTCGACACGGTAAGGCCCACAAAAGAATGCATTTTCTTCCAGTGTATTTATTATGGCGAAAGATGAATATAGACTCGGGTTATTAAACTGGAATGAAAAACACATCTTATTAAAAACTTACATGGTGATTTTTATTCTCACTAGTTTCATATAAACTTAATGATGCAGGCTGCATTTTTATGGTCATCTATTTTAAAAAAGGGTGCCTGAAGCAAGGGGGGGGAGCTTCCATTAATGCCAGTTTGATATTTCAAATACAATTTGATGTAATTTACATCAAATATATGTGAGTGGAGAATGATCATTTTGAGAACTGTTCCTGCTTCTGTGTAGGTGAGCCCATACCAGCAATTCATTAGCACGAGTTCCTTGCAGAAGAGAACATCTGAATTGTTCTCTTTTTTCCCTAGGAAAAGGCAAAAATGAAACATCTTCAATTTAATATTTTCCCCCATTGGAATTTTCAACATGCATTCTATTCCTTTTGGATTTGGTTCAGATGGATCAGAAACTTCAACATGGAAGATTGTTGGCTAGTATCAATTATAGAGAGTGTTGTGTATTCAGTCCATCTAAACCTATGTTAAGCTTGAGACCTCAGCCGGATTCTAATCTGAAACAATACCATTGGCTGAAGCGTGTTATGTAACCAATGAAATGTAAGAGTCTGTGCTGGAGGGAAGACAAATGATTGGATGTTATCTTTCCAATGTGATTGGATATTAACTATGAGAGGGCGTGGCTATCACAGCCTGGGAGAGTTTAAAAGGAGCTATGCTCCACTGTTTGTTTGTCGTGTGTCATCTGATGCTGTGTGATCTTTGGAAGTTCTTGTTCTCAATAAAGCTGAATCACTTGTTACTTCGTTGTTGAGTTGCATACTTAACAATTGGTGATGAAGATGGGATACAAGAGCCGGTAGGCAGTCCCGCTGATCCGACACGAGAATGGAGAATGGAGACACACGGAGAGTTTAAAAGGAGCAGGCGCCACTAGTCGTTGTGGCTGCACCGACTGCTGAAATGGCCGTCAACCCGGCGTTCGAAGCATTCGAACCAGGACTGGAAGACTGGGACTCATACCTCTCCAGGTTCGAGTTCCACCTGCAAGCCAACCCTATCGTGGATGAGGCGCGGAAGAAGGCAACGCTGCTCAGCTCGTGCGGCAAAATCATCTTTGACGTCGCCTGCTCCCTGATTGCACCGACCGACATTCAGACGGTGACCTGGAAGGTCATCACGGACAAGCTGAAGGCTCACTTCTCGCCGCAGCCATCCCAAATAGCTTGTCAACAAATGTTCTACAAGCGGAACCAGGGCCCAGTCGTGTCCATCGCTGTGTACGTGACCGCCCTGCGGAAGGCAGCCCAGCCCTGCAACTTCGCCAACCTGGAAGAAGCTTTACTCGACCATCTCGTATGCGGCCTTTGTGATAAGAGGCTTCAACAGCGCCTGTTCGCAAAACCTGCGATCACTTACAAAGTGGCCTATGCGGAGGCTGTCGCCGCCAAAGCGGCCGAGAGGTCAACGCAAGAGTTCCATCAGCGTCATGTCCAGGTTGGAAAGGACTAGGCGGTCCACCACCAATCAAATAGCAACTCTGAGGGGGAGACCGAGGACGTTCATCGCACCCAAGCTACGCGACAGAAGCGGACCCCACTGAAAACTGCACCACAGCACACCTCTCTGATTTCCAGGGGCGGCGCATTCCACTAGCTGGCCAGGCCAGTTTTGAGGTGGAATTCAAGGGGCGCAAGGTACAGTTGTCCCTCTTGGTTGCTGAGGGTGACCGGGCCAGTTTGCTGGGTCTGGATTGGTTCAAACCCCTGGGTATTGCTGTAACAGGTGTTAACAAGGTGTGCAAAAATAAAGGGAATTGCATTTATGATGAGTTCCCAGAGGTTTTTGGTGAAGGTCTGGGTCAGTATACAGGTCTACCCATGAGGTTCGACCTGGCTCCATCGGTGTTACCAATTCGCCTAAGGTGCCAATAGCCATGAAGGCTAAAATAGAGGCGGAATTAGACAAACTTATTGCCCAAGGTATTCTTGAACCTGTGCCATACGGTAAATGGGAGACCCCGATCGTAACTCCTGTTAAATCTGATGGAACTGTATGTATATGTGCTGATTACAAGTGTACGATCAATAAGGCCTTGAAACTTGATCTAACACAGGCTTATCAGCAGCTGCCTGTAGACTCGCAAGCTGCTGAAGCCCAAATGATTGTTACTCATAGGGGTGCGTTCCAGGTAAATCAACTACAGTTTGGGGTAAATGTCACCCCTGGTATATTTCATGGTCTTATGGAGGGTCTCCTACAGGGGTTGCCAGGTGTCATTCCGTATTTCGATGACGTGCTCATTGCAGGATCTAACGAGCCAGAGTTACTTAACCGCATCAGGTCTGTACGAGAGCATTTTAAGGAGGCAGGTCTCAAAGTAAAAAAGTCGAAGTGTCATATTGGGGTATCTGAGGTTGAATTCTTGGGCTTCCTGATAGACGAACAGGGAGTGCACCCCACTGCAGATAAGGTAGCGGCTATTCAAAATGCCCCCCGGCCTACTTCTAAAAAAGAGCTGCAGTCATTTCTAGGCATTTTGAAATTTTATCATTCGTTTTTGCCTCACAAAGCCTCCATGGCCGAGCCGTTACATGCCCTGTTGCACAAAGGGGTGGAATGGGTGTGGGGAGCGAGGCAAGAAAAGGCGTTTGTTTCTGTGAAGGAGCTGTTGTCCTCGAATACGGTGCTGACTCATTTCGATGAGGACAAAATGCTGGTTTTGGCAGCCAACGCTTCCCTGCACGGGGTTGGCGTGGTTTTGAGCCACGACATGGAAGATGGGCGGGAAGCACCAATCGCTTTCTACTCACAGTCTCTAATGACTGCAGAAAAAAACTATGCCCAGATCGATAAAAAGGGCCTGGCTTTGGTGGCAGGAATTAAAAAATACCATGACTTTGTGTACGGCCGCTGGCTTCTCCTTGTCACCGACCACAAGCCGCTCCTGGGACTATTTGCACCGGACCGCCAAACACCAAATGTTATTTTAGCCCGCATGTTGCGCTGGGCTGTCTTTCTGTCACCTTATGATTTGATTTGGAGCACCGTCTTGGCAAGGCAATCGGACATGTGGACACTCTTAGCCGCTGCCCTCTGCCACAAACAGACTCAGATCCTGTGCCAGCTTTTGACATGCTGGCAATTGACAAACTGCCTCATCCTCCAGTCCACTCTTCGGACATTGCCACTGTGTCAGCTAAGGACCCTACCCTCTCCCAAGTCCTTAACTGCGTTTGGAGGGGGTGGCCAGCTGGTAGAGTGGACGTGGAATTCAAGCCTTTCCAAACAAGGCAAAATGAACCCTCTGTACATAAGGGGTGTTTGTTGTGGGGAAACTGGGTGGTGGTGCCTCCCAAACTACAAGAGCGGGTCTTAGAGTCTCTCCAAGATGGCCATCCAGGCATAGTGCATATGAAAGCACTTGCACGCAGCTATGTCTGGTGGCCAAAGATAGACTCTGACATAGAGGAGTGGGTTTGGCACTGCATGACCTGTAGCAGTCCAGACCTGACCCACCTCAAGCCGCGATCCAGCACTGGGAAACCTTGAGCAAGCCTTGGTCCAGGCTGCATGTTGATTTTGCCAGTCTGTTTCAAGGGCAAATGTTTTTTATTATTGTTGATGCTTTCTCTAAATGGCTTGAGGTTGTAAATATGAGAGTAATAACATCAACTGGTGTAATTAATGTGTTGTGCCAGGTCTTTGCAACCCATGGTTTGCCGGACGTACTTGTGTCCGATAACGGGCTCCAATTCACCTCCTCTGAGTTTGAAAGGTTTCTGGGGGACAATGTTATCAAACATGTAACGTCCGCTTCATTCCATCCGGCCACAAACGGGCAGGCCGAACAGATGGTTCGGATGACTAAAGAGGCCCTGAAGAAGTTGGGTCCCCCAGACTGGGGGCAGAAGGTAGCCTCTTTCCTTTTGCAGCAGCATATTACACCTTGCACCGCAACTGGAAGGAGCCTGGCTGAACTTCTGATGGGACACAGGCTAACAACTCTGTTAGACCGGCTCCATCCGGACCTGACAGAATCTAAACCCCCCAGAGCTGAAGTCCAGGAATTGCCGTGCACTTTCGATCTGGGAGACAAAGTGTTCACGCGGAATTACGCTGAGGGTCACTTGTGGCTTCCTGCCATTATCACTAACATTATGGGTACCGTATGTACGTGGCGCAGCTTGTCGACGGCAGGAAACTGCAGTGCCATATAGATCAGCTTAGGCAGAGGTGGGCTGACTCCAGTCTTGAGTCCAGCACCGAACCTGACTTGATCCCTCACCCAGAAGGTGAGCAGCGAGGGCCTCCAGACACGGAGGTGAGTGTTGCAGAGCCCCCCGTAGAAACGGAGTGTGGACTTAGTCCCACTCCAGTCAGTGACCCTTCGGTAATCAGCCAGCCAGACTCACTGGATAGTGATCCAGCCAGGGCCCCTGAAGTTGTTACAGCACCAGAACCTATGCGAAGGTCAAGCCAAACACGGCGTGCCCCCCCCTATCTAAAGGACTACATTTGTCAGGGTATTGTTCCATCTTAGGGGGGAGGAATTGTTGTGTATTCAATCCATCTAAACCTATGTTTAGAGACCTCAGCCGGATTCTAATCTGAAACAATACCATTGGCTGAAGCGTGTTATGTAACCAATGAAATGTAAGAGTCTGTGCTGGAGGGAAGACAAATGATTGGATGTCGGAGCGGCATATCCTTCCAGTGAGCCGGGGTCTGCTGTTGTTGCCGGTCGCGCAGTGTCAGGCTGTGTGCGGGAGACGAGACGCGGCGACCAGTGAAGTGGAGGTAATACGGGGGACTTTAGCCGGCAGTGAGAGAGCCGGCGAGTCCGACGTGGGCTGACCGGCGGTGAGAGAGCCGGGACTAAGCATTTCTACTGATCCCCCCGCCCCCCCGCCCCGCTACCCCGCGAGAAACATCGAGTTGGGCTGTGACACATGGAGCAGGATCGACCTACTAACTGCAATCGGCTGCCCCAACATTGTTGGGATACAACTGGCTGGAAGGGCGAGGAGCGAACTGAGGCCTGCCGGGGTTGCCTGGCGGCCGTGATGGAGATCTATGCTAGCCGGAGCCCTCTAGTGCTGGAAGTGCGGAATTACCATCAATCACCATCAATACGGAGAACGTGGCCAGTTCACTGGAACTTGTGGAGATTGTTGAATTAGTGGGCCTACTGTAGTGTGAGTGTGTATGTGAGTGTATGAGTGTAGGTGTCTGTTGGGAATGATTGCTGGGGTTTAATTAGTAGTGGGAGTAGTACCCAGATTTGGATTTTTAGGAATCTATTTTGCCTTGCATAGCACTTAACTGTTTTACATTGCAGTGATTGGATTGATTAGCGCTTGGCGTTATTAGCTGGCGGTCTGAAGCTTTTTGCGGAGCTTGCCAGTTATCAAATGTTGGGGCAACCAATTCCAGTGCTCTTGGGGAGAGGGAAGTATGGCGGTGGGTCACGGCAGAGTGTAGAGGGAAGGACGCAGAGAAACAGAGCGGCTCGGCGTCCTTCCAGCCTGCGACCCATCCCAAGGGTGACTGGCAGTGGGGCCAGGATTAGAAACCCCCCTCCGGCATTGATGTTGTGCAACGCCAGGTCGATTAACAACAAGGTTGAAGTCCTTCGGGACTTCATACAGGAACAGCAAGTGGACCTGGCGTGCATGACCGAGACCTGGGTGCGGGATGGCGAGACGGTTGCGCTCGCCCAACTTGCCCCACCGGGGTTCTCGGTCCTCCATCAATCACGGACTAGGGGGCGGGGGGGAGGAGTGGCTTTTTTCATTCGGGACGCTTACTCCTTCAGGGCGCTCCCGCAGGTAGAGATTGCGGGCATTGAATGTGCCGGCTTGCTGCTGGAGGCTGAGGAGAGTTTGGCTATTCGGCTGGTGTACCGACCACCTAACGCTCCGGCCGATAGCCTGCCATCCCTGCTGGAGGCCGTATCAGGCTGGGCGCTGGAGCACCCTAGACTGCTTGTCCTGGGTGCTTGCTGCTGGAGGCTGAGGAGAGTTTGGCTATTCAGCTGGTGTACCGACCACCTAACGCTCCGGCCGATAGCCTGCCATCCCTGCTGGAGGCCGTATCAGGCTGGGCGCTGGAGCACCCTAGACTGCTTGTCCTGGGTGACTTCAACGTCCACGCTGAGGACGCGACCTCCAGCCGGG
>NW_015161998.1:160029-186523 GCF_001447785.1 Gekko japonicus | reverse complement strand
AAAATGTTATCTTTACAATGTGATTGGATGTTAACTATGAGAGGGCGTGGCTACCACAGCCCGGGAGAGTTTAAAAGGAGCTATGCTCCACTGTTTGTTTGTCATGTGTCGTCTGATTATCCCAAAATAAATAAATAAATAAATAAATAAATAAATAAATAAAATGTTATCTTTACAATGTGATTGGATGTTAACTATGAGAGGGCGTGGCTACCACAGCCCGGGAGAGTTTAAAAGGAGCTATGCTCCACTGTTTGTTTGTCATGTGTCGTCTGATGCTGTGTGATCTTTGGAAGTTCTCGTTCTCAATAAAGCTGAATCACTTGTTACTTACTTCGTTGTTGAGTTGCATACTTAACAGAGAGCACAACTCTCTAGCATGAAAAGACCTCCACTGGCTTCCAGTTGGGGATGCCAGTCTCCAGATGGGACCTGGGGACGCCCCAGAATTACAGCTCATCTCCAGACTACAGAGGTTACCTCCCCTGGAGAAATGGATACTTTGAAGGGTGGACTGTGTGGCACTGAGGTCTCTGCCCTCCCCAGGCTCCACCCCCAAATCTCCAGGCGTTTCCCACCCTGGATCTGGTAACCCTACCCCATCCCTTGCCAGTGGCTGGGGGGAGGGGGAACTCGGCAACCTTATTTCCAGTTGTCTTCCTGGCACAATTCAAAGTGCTGGTTATCTCCCTTATAAATAAAAGCCAAATGGTGGTGGCACTTCTCTAGAACATTCCACATGCTCCAAAATCAGTTCACTCTCTGATCTGTCATTCAGAGGGTCTCCCTATCCACTGGCTGCTTTGCCTGAGTCCTGCCTCCAACATTCTAAACATTTTGCTGTTCCTCTCCCCCCCCCATAGCCAATCAGAACACAGAGGTTATTTGCATATGCAGCCTCACTGGTCTTTGCCTCAGAACACGGAGGTCGTTTGCATATGCGACTTGATTGATGGTAGGTTGATGGTTGGCTGGGAAGGAGATAGGGTTGCCAACTCCAGGTGGGAAATTCCTGGAGAGGTGAGGGCTGGAGATCACTCAAAATTACAACTGTTCTTTAGGTAGCAGAGATCAGTTCCTTTGGAGAAAATGGTGGACTCAGTGTCATTATACCCTGCTGAGGTTGCCACAACAAATTGACACTGAGTGTTCAAGGCCAGGGCACCCGGCCAGAGCCTCTTTCTAGAGGTCGTTGTATTAATTTCCACAACGGGCCTTTTTCCTAGTTGTTTATAAAGCTCTAAGCAGCTTGCAACGAAGGTATCTGAAGGACTGCCCAATCCACTACCTGCTTGCCTGACAATGAAGATGTGTTTCTAAGGCCTGCTCAGGACCTTTGCCAGCAAAGGATAGGTGAGTGAGCACTAGAGACAAGGTCTTTTCAGTTGTGGGACCCTCACTGTGGAATTCCACCCCCACAGATAAGTCACCTGTTACCACGTTCGTTCAGCTTTAGACACCAGGATGAGAATATTCCTGTTTTGCCAGAAATGTTCACAGATTTAAAACAAAAACAAAGAGTAGTTAACTTGCCTAGATTGCTAAACTGCTTAAAATACCCACTAAGACCTTCACCAGCGTAATTCCAAGAGGTGCCAGTTTCCAAGGTTTATGCTCTGATTTTAGTCCATGTTTTGCTGTTGGTTTTATGGTTTTGGTCATCTATTGCTATTGTGTATTTTATCATTTTTATACTTGTTAGAAGCTGCCTTTGGAGTGAAAGCTCTGCATGCGAGGGGTGTGTGTGTGTGTTAAAGTTCAAAATCAGAACACGAATTATTCATGTTGCTAAACATTGCCTGTTGTGAAACTCATTTAATAGATGGACTTAGTCAAATTTATAAGAAGCAATGCAGGTGAATAGATAATCAATGAACCCTGCATGACTCAACTCAATATATACTATTATGTAATCCTATGCATTAAACGTGGGGCTGGGTCCAAGGGTGGAAGGAGAATGGATGTTAATGTTGTTTCACAAATGCTTGCGCAGGAACTCATGCAAGGGTTGTTGCAGTGGCATATTAGATCTACAGCTGGTCTTGGGCTTCTGCTTAGGCAAGGATGTTGTGTAAGGTGTTCAAGTGTCATTGAAAACACAGCTTCCTTGTGCAGCACTCTAGTACGAGATGTTCAACAGCCCTTCCATGAGCAGAAGAAGGTGCATGCAGGATGGCACCTTTCAATCTTCCTCAGTAACCCCTGGTCCATCAAAAATGAGTTGTGCTTAAGTTTCATTGATATCAATTAGATATGACTAAACCGATTTCCATGAGACTTAGGAGCAATATATCAGACAGCAGAATATGTAAATATCAGATTTACAATACAGCAGGTTTTGTACATCTGACAGTTTTTATTTCTTCTCACATCTTTTACAATCCACTGATCACTTGCAATACGAGATTCACCCTTCCATTGGTCTGGACTACGACGCTTCCCTCACTGAAGTACAGTGTGTTTCCGGGCCTCGTTCAATTCCCATGAACTATGCTGCCACCAGGATCACACTGCTTTAAAAAAATGAAAACTTTATATCAATGAATATTTAAAGTTCAGACTATTCATTCAGTTCTCTCAGTCTCCAGCCCAATTGTGGGGAAAATGTAAATCTGTTAAAGGGACAAAAGTTCAAAATACACAATAGAAGTTACTAATTCTATCGCTCGTCTTCTTTTCATCATGTCTACCTCATTTTACAAAATCCTACCTAGCCAGCCTAAGCTTTCCTAACAGGGAAAAAACTTTCTTTCTTTCTTTCTTTCTTTCTTTCTTTCTTTCTTTCTTTCTTTCTTTCTTTCTTTCTTTCTTTCTTTCTTTCGTCTTCCTTCCTTCCTTCCTTCCTTCCTTCCTTCATCTATCCATCTGTCCATCTGTCCATCTGTCCATCATCTATCTATCTATCTATCTATCTATCTATCTATCTATCTATCTATCTATCTATCATCTATGCATCCATCTATCCATCTCATCCTCTTATCTAATTAGAGCACTTCATTCCTTGCTCTCTCTCCTTGGTTCCTTCTCTCTCTCTCATTCTGTCACTCAAAGTCACTCCATTGGTCTCACATGTGCTTTCTGATCTCCCAGCCAACCTCTTTACCTTTTAAAGCCGCTGTCGCAATCTATGTACACAGTTTACAACATTTTATGACATTGTCTACAGATAATATATGCATTACATCACATGCACTTTTGTACCCTAATCTGTTAGGGTTTTTGCATCAGAGATCTTTGCTATTCCTCAGCTAAAGGAGGAGGGTAACAAATGGGAAGGGGCACAAATCCATAAGATATATCTTTTGTAATTTTTCCTGGCGCCCTCTCGTACTGTAGCAAGTTATATTTTAACTATATTATCTATGTTCTTCTATACCAGCTTTCCCTTCTCTGCTACTTCAGCCTCTTCTATCACATTTTCATATATTTAAATAAATTTCCCATTATATTTACACAGTACAAACATTATTTCAATGTGGTTTGGGGGGCAGAAGAGCAGGATCAAGCATGCTGTCCCACTCCTAACCTCTATATGTTAAGCTGAGCCTGAATTGAGTCTAATTTTCCCTCCATGTAAACAGAATACTGAAAAACTAGGGTCCCTGACTGCACAGAAAGCAGCCTGTGAACATACACATAGGGATGGGCACAAACCAGTTCACAAGCCAAAATTCAGCATGACCTTGGCCCAGTTCGGAGCCCCCAAACTGATGTTCTAGAAAGGTGCCTTCCATGAATATTTACCGGACTTTGGGACATTTAAACCTAACAGCTGAGCGGTGCAGGTCCACAGCTTAACTGTTAGGTTTAAATGGCTGTGAGCCATTTCACTGGTCAATTTTGCTTTCCCCCACTTCAAAGTGGGGGGAAGCGAAACAGACTGCTGAAATGGTTGGCAGCAGTTTCAGCCTAACATCTGATGGGTGTACGCACCCCTCTGTTAGGCTGAAATGACTGCGAGCCAATTTACCTGTCAGTTTCACTTTCCCCTGCTTGGAAGTGAGGGGAAGCAAAACCAACCAGTGAAAAGGCTGCCAGCCATTTAAACAAACCAAACTGGCCAGGTCCACCCATCAGCTGTTAGGTTTAAATAGCTGCCAGCCATTTAACCTTTCCTAGGTGATCCCCCCTTTTCTCCCGGCTGTGGCTTCCTGTGGCCAACAGAAAGGGGGATCCAAACTGACCGGTTCAGTTTGGGCATTTTTGGCTCAGTTGGGGGCTTCAGTCGGTATGCCCCAAACCCCAAACCGAACTGGAATTTTTGGGATCATGCACATCCCTACATAAAGCTACGAAGACCTTCAGTTCCACCTGTGCACATAGATTGAAATAATGTAAAATTCATGTGAAACTGACATAAGTACACTTATAACATTTCTTGTACATGCTGTTCCATGTTGCTTCCCAGTACCAAGAGAAAAAATATTCCTCTACCCAGTTTTATCCTGGTTTGTTCTAAGGATAGATTTATCTGTACTTTCAACCCAAGTTGACTTAAAGTCTGTTCGGGTTTATTTATTTATTTAATTGCATTTATACCCCACCCTCCCCGCGAACGGGCTCAGGGCGGCTTACATAAGGCACATAGTGCATGAATATAAAAAGATAAAACAGTTAAAATTCAATGCCATTGGATGCAAGACTAGAAAACTCCCAACAGCTTGTATAACAGAGGGGCAGGCTAGGGCCATAAATAGATGTTACCCAGCCCACCGGCAGCATCACTCTATAATGGCACGGTGGTGGTAGGGACAGTGGTGACAGTGGCGGTTCCTACTCAAAAGCCTGGCAGAAGAGCTCCATCTTAGAGGCCCTGCGGAACTGCATAAGGTCCCGCAGGGCCCTGATCTCCTCCAGGAGCTCGTTCCACCAGATAGGAGCTGCCACTGAAAAGGACCTGGCCCTTGTTGCCACAAGCCTGGCCTCCTTAGGGCCCAGGGTCACCAGCCAGTGTTGTGACCCCGACTGAAGTGCTCTTTGGGGAATATGTGGGGAAATGCGGAATAACTGTATTATTCCTGCCTTCCAAACTTAGGGTTGGACCCAACTCTAAGCTGAGTTAGTGTGAGTTAGCTCACAGTTTTTAAGCCTCTGGCTCACACATTTTTGTCTTAGCTCAGGAAGGATGGCTCCAGAGCAAACTAATCTATGAAGTAGCCAAATCGCTTGCTCACAACTTTAATGCCAATAGCTCACAAAGTAGAATTTTTGCTCACAAGACTCCACAGCATAGAGGGAGCATTAGTTGGACCCCATAGAACCTTTCCACTAGCAGAGGCACTTCCCTATGACTGAAGGAGCCTTCTGATGCAAGACAGTCATCAAAATGTCTAGCATCAGGGGAAGTCTCCTTCCACTGAAAGAAAGGGTGATTCTACATTGGCTTTTCCCTCTGTTGTTTTATCAAAGATGCAGCTCAAAACCTCATTCAAATACCCTGGGGCAATGCCCTACTGACTAAGAAGTCATCCCTGAATGGCCATAAATCTATGCATAAAGTACCATAAAACCTAATGATCAAAGAAAGTGAAAGTGGCATGCAATGCAGAGGGGGATTTCTGTTCCAGCATGGATTGGGTAAAACAATGGAGGGAAAAGCCAATGCAGAATCACCCAAAGTGTCACCACTAGTGGAAGAGATCCCTGATCCATTCAGAAGAACCCAGTTCGTTGGGTAAAGAAAATCAAATCAAACTGGAAGGAAGCATTTCCTAAAAATCGTGGTTAATCCTGTCTCAGCCCTGATGGGGGAAAATAATGTATTTGTCTTCTGTTTTGTTAATACTTTAGACTTTAAAAATGGTTCCTAATCCACACTGAATGTCCATTGGCCCTTGACCCCATACATTTCTTGGTAGTGCATAACATATGCAGTGTTTGGTTTGAAGCGACAACTTACCCTTCAGGGAGTACAAAACATGTGTCCTGGGTCCACTTGGCTTCCTAGGCACCATGATTTAGTACAAGATGAGTTCTTGCTGTCAGATCTGGTAATTTGAGACTCATCTTACTGTGAAGTATATATGCTGATGAAAAGCTGCTTTAGCAGCAAAGAGACTGCTAATTGTTTGATTATACAGGTCTTCACATTAATGAAGCACTATTCCATGGATTTGGAGCATGGCGTGCAACCAAATTACCACCCTAGCACTCAAGCTGTGAAATCTGATTATTCATTAGCCAGTCAGTGAGTGGTACAAACATCTCTTTTTTTTCCCCAAACCATCAAATGAAAGTGACTGGGTTTTTTTTAATTCTACCTCCCTCCTGTTAGTAAGAATATTAGGTTCTAGATATTTTTAATCTTATTTTTGTAAACTTACACACAAAACAGTGACAGTAGCCTGCTCAAGAGCATTAAAAATTAGTGTGTTGGAGGAAACAGCATCAAGACTACTTTCCCTCACCCCAAACAGTGTACTTCTCACATCATTTATCCTCCATGTTTGTTTTATCTCCTGCCTCCCCCCCCCCCAGATCATCATTGGTTACCTACTGTGGCCCATTTTATGAACTGAGTCATCTATATCCTCTCCAAACTGACAAGACTAAAACAGCAATTGACTTTAAACAAAACAAAACACCGAATCAAAGTGAGGACAGCTCACACTGTGTCTTCCTCTACAAGACTGACTGGGTCCAAGATAAATGAGTCTCTAAAAGTCATTCAGAGCGTTTTTGTTTTTAATTACTTTATAAATCTTGTTCTTTTAGCTGGGAAAATATCACAAATTCCCTTTCCACCTCGTGTAAATAGTGAGTCATCTTGCTGGGAGTAATTGGAAAAGAACAGCCAGTTATCCCTCCCCCCCATCTCCCTGACATATTTCTATGCCAGTAGAGCACCGACATCCCCAACCTGAGGGAGATTCCTGCTCCAGCTCATCTGTTTATACAATAAATGTATCTGGGATCAGTTACAAAATGAGATGAGTGGAAAATCCTTCCTCATATAGAGAAGAGGTACTCCTGACATATCCAGCAAATGGGATTATCGGTAATGAGATTACGCACAAAGAGATTAAGATGCGAACTGACGCTCCTAGGAGATGCAAAAGAGACTCTGGAGACTCTGGAGAAATTAGGTGTCAGAAGCAGAAAGTGGAATTGCTTCCTGGAGAAGATTTTTCATGATAATGATAATGATCTTACTGTTATAATAGCACCTTTCATCTAGGGGGAACCCCACCCCAGAGTAGTGTGAGTTATGGGTACGTATATTTCACCCGTCACTGATGGGAGGGATTCCCACCTCTGAGTGTAAGGCAGGATGAGACCACCAATGGGCATTGTCATTAGGTAAGACATTAGGATGGAACATTCATGATAAACACAGAAGCAGTGATAAAAATACTGTATGCACTAGAGATGAAAACAGAGGAGCAAAATGAAATTTTGTTCCCGAATATCGTATCAAGAGATGCATTTACACATTTAAGAAACCAGCCAGATGAAGACCAATTCAGGGAAAGTTCAGTCATTGCACCAATATCCCACATGAAGTGAGACACAAGCAAAAACTTAGAAAAAAGTTACCAATACCAGAGATTAAACACGTAACAAGGAATATGTTTTATTACTGGACATATAATACGGTTTGTGCCAATGTGGTTACTGTTGGTTGGAAAGCTCCCATAGCAAATAAAGCCACACTCATGTGCCAGCTAAAACAAGCAGGGGTCGTTTTGTAAAAAAAGAGCTAGGGAAACTCATTAGCATAACTCATTAGCATATGCCACACCCCGTGACATCACCGGAAGTGTGTCATAAGGCCAAACCCCCTGAATGCGCTCGCCCGCTTCGGGAGAGGGGATCAAAGTGTAAAACAAGCCTCCTCCGAGACTTGATCACACCAATCTCAACTCTCTCTTGGGTCTTGATGCCTGCCAGTCATTCCCCCTGCCTGGGGGAAGCCGCGTTGGACCAAAATACAGTCCAAACTGCTGTAAGGAACACCCGTCCATCCTGAGCACTTACAGGGTGCGTCAAATCGCCATTTTACCCCAACCGGAAGCAGGGGGTGGGGCTTCGTTGTGTGCCCCTGCCCCCCGCACCTCACCCGGGAAAACAGCAATCCCCCGCGATCCCCCCCGAATCAACCCCTGAAAACAAGCATAAATAAGGTTTTGAGTACAGTGTTCCTGGATCTACATCACTACAGAATTTAAGAGGGAGATCAAATTAAATGCACTGCAATTCCAGAAATTCCCTTCCCATGGAAAGCTATTGTGTCAGTGGAAAAGCTACTACTTTAGCCCACTTCTGGATATTTTGGTGTCCAACATGCAAGAACTTTTTGTTGAGGAGAATTCAAACATTCATACCTTCATCTGCATTCCCACTTGGTATGGTGGGATAATATGCTTTTTCTTTAAATGAAAGTTGAATCTTAGGCCAAGTACTTTGCAAGTATGAGAATGGTGCTTCCATGCATATGCATCTATAAGTTGTTCATCCACTCATATAGTTCCTTGCATGCACTCAGAGGACTGTATGCACCCACTTTCTCCCTTATGGAACAATGGTCCTAGGCTTGGTAGTAATGTGAGCCAGACCTCACGTTTTTTATAGAACATATTGAAATTGAACACCACTTCTTTCATTTTATTAAATCCTTCCCTTTTTAAAGCACATACAGAACATTGATTGGAATACATTAAACATAGTATACTCTACAAAGGATCCAATCAAAGACCAAGCCTGACTTTCACGTGAAGGATTTCTTCTTATTAGAGCATGCTTTCCATGATTAAATTGGTAATGAGGAGATCTAGAAAAAAGAAAATAATATAAAGTATACTGAGTGAACAGTAGCAAACAAATTGGCCACCATTGTGTCTTAGCAGCTAGGTCCTGGAACTGGCTGAGGTCTCCCCCAGAGCAGGGATCCACCCAATAACTGGAGTCTGGCATTCAGGGCAGCACTAAAGTCCATGGACTGAGGTTTGCTAAGTCCAAGTTCACAGGTTTAAAAGAGAAACACTGGCCTCTATTAACTGATTGAACCAGCCAGGTCTTCTTCTTTGCCTAGTGCTTAAATGTCCTGAAAGTGTTGAGAAGCTACACCTGTTCCTGGGCTTCAGCCTCCAAGGGCTTGATATCCAGCCCTGTAAAGAAGTACATACACTAGATCCAGGTTGGTCAGGCACTGCATGTAAACCTGCTGGACGGTTGTGGCCAGGGCCATGGGGCAAAGAGTTATATACAGTGCTACACAGAGAAGGGTACCAACTGGAAAAATGCAGTTCAGTTTGTGTTTGTGGTGGCCCCACGAAGCGAACTGTCCTGCTCCGGGGGGTCGCGGCCGGTTGGCGGCAGACTCCAGAAGCCCCGACAACCGACAAAAGAACCCGGTGAAGCGACCTACCTCCAAGAGAGAGGCACGCAGAAACGACGCAGCCCGCCCACTCGTCGGGGGAAGGTGGAGGCGCAGCCCCGATGGAGCCAAGGAGCCCGGGATGTGCCAGAGGGCGGGTCCGCGGTGCAAGGGCCTTACAAGAAGAAGCCAGCCAGAACGTCCAGGAGATCGGGCTGGGGACAAGCCCCGCTGAGCAAGCGCGGCTGGGCGGTGCCGGCGGCATGGCACGGAGCTCGGGTGGGCCGCCACAGGCATGCTGGCTCAGGACTGTGGAACGCCCTGCCGGCGTCCCCGCTGATATAGGGGGGCGGGGCTGGGAGGACGGAAGCAGATGGGCGGGCCGAAAGGGGATGGAAGGGGAATAAAAAGGAGGGAGACGGAGAGGGCCAGGGAGGAAAAAGCAGGCGGCGAGAGTTGGAACAGGGAGAGAGCAAAATCTCGAAGGAACAGAGAGAGAAAAAGTGCACCATCGCAGCTTGTAGACAGAGGGACGCCCGAGGTGCGCTTAACCCCGTCCCCTGTCGTTCCGAGGCCCGTCCATCTCCACTTTCCCTGGACCCATCGCTACTCGAGCCGACCATCGCTTAGGGGCGAGATAAGCACCTGGAAGCTACAGCCACCGGGGGCGCCATACCAAAGGCTCAGGGGGCCGCGACAAGGTGGTGGAGGATGTGGGCACGCCAGACCCGCTAGGTAGACCAACCCCCCGCCTATCTACCCCCCAGAGGTGGTTGCCGCCGAAGGCCCGCTTGAGCTCCAACCCTACACACGGGGCTGATACTCAACAGACCTCGTCCCCAGAAGAATCCGACAGCTCAGATGACAGTCAGGATTCCGTCAAGGCACGGCCCGACCTAGGCAGCCCAGCGACTCTTGTCATGGATTTTGCACAATTCGGCCAGTGGTTGGCCGAACACCAAGCCCAGTTGCTGCGAGACTTATCCCAGCAACAGCAAGCGGCACAGGCATCTCTGGTACGGGAGTTACAACAGGCAGTGGCGGCCCGCCCAGCACCGGGAGGGGGAGGCGGCTGTCACGTCGTAGCTTGAGGTGGACCCTGGCCCTCTCTTATGAAGTTAGGACCAGACGATGAGATAGAGTCTTATTTAGAGGCTTTCGAAAGGTTAGCCGAAGCGGCACAGTGGCCGAAGGAACAGTGGGCGTACATCTTGGGACCGTACCTGACCGGAGAAGCCCAAGCCGCCGTAAAAGCCTTAGAGTGGGCAGAGGCATCGGATTATGTCAAGGTGAAAGCCGCCATCCTTGATCGACTAGAGATTACACCCGAGGCCCACCAGCAGCGGTTTCGCTCCTACCAGCTACCTGTCCCAGCACGGCCTCGCGCCGTCATAGCTGCCCTGAAGGATGTGGCTACCCATTGGCTCAACCCCGCCACTGATGACGGCAAGCGGGTGGTAGAGCTAGTGGTTATAAAGCAGCTATTGCAGATTTTACCCTCGAGGGCCCGGCACTGGATCACTTGTTGGAAGCCTACTAGGTTGTGCGAGGCCCAGGAATTGTGGGAGAATTTCCAGGTGGCTGAAGGCCACGACGGGGGTCCCAGAGCCGAGCAACCCAAGACTGGCCAGGGTAGCCCAGCGGGAAGTAAAGTAGGAGGGTCTACGGGCCTTCGCGCCAGTGACGACAGAGGGAGACCCGGAAGAGCTCGCCCTACCTCGGTCCGAGGCACACCCATCCTGGGCGGTACCCCGATGTACGGGGTGGCAACCCCAGCGGGCAGAGGGAACCCCAACTGGCAGGAAGGGGCCCAGACCCCAGGGGGAAGAACCTTGATGGTCAGCGGCGCCGGTCCATGCTTCACCTGCGGGCAATGGGGACACCTCAGGCGGGACTGCCCGCTTATGGAGTCCGACCTAGGGCATGAGGCGGCAATGCAGACCTCCACCGTGGGCCGCCAGCCCCCAGCCTGGGTACTTCCCGTGAGGCTAGGAGGGCAGGAAGTCAAAGCCCTCGTAAACAGTGGAAGTTCATTGTCCCTGGTGAGGTCACATCTCCTCCCCCCTGGCCTGCCCATGGTACGCACAGCGACCGTGGTCTGCTTCCATGGGCATGAGGAGCGGTGCCCAGTAGTGATGGCCCACTTGGTCTACTTAGGTCAACACTGGGAGGTCCCCTTGGCTCGTGTCAAGAGGTTGCCCTTCCCCATATTGTTAGGGCGGGACGCCCCCTACTTCGTCGAGGCCCTAGCAGCCACCAGACCTATGGAAGAAGAAGATGGAGAGGTGCGCACCGGAGAAGAGGAGCTAGCAGCCCCTGCCGGGGAGCAAGACTCGAAAACCAGATCAGACCTTGGCCTCAGAAACGCTTTCCATGATTGGGCCAACAGCCCCGACTTTGGTCACGCCCAGGAACAGGATGAAGCCCTGGAAGGACTACGACGCCGGACATTGGTAAGAAACAGACAGATAATAGAACCCCGCCTCGGCCAGAGGTTGCCCCGGATCCTGCAAGAGGGTGGCCAGTGGTTCCGGGAAGTAAAGGGGAGGGTGGGCAACTACTGCCAGTTGCTGGTACCCCATTCTCACATACCCGCAGTCCTTCGCGCCGCCCATGACCACCCCTGGGCGGGACACCAAGGGGTGAAGAACACCATGGCACGTATGCTCGCCCACTTCTTTTGGCCAGCCGTGGCCCGCGACGTGAAGGCCTACTGCCGGTCGTGCAAGGTATGTCAACGGACGTCCAGTCGCCCCAAACCCAGGGCTCCCTTATCCCCTCTTCTGATAGTCGGGGTACCATTTGAGAGGGTAGCGATGGATTTTGTGGGGCCCTTACCGCAGACCCCTAGGGGAGCTCGCTACCTGCTAGTCATTATGGACTATGCCACCTGCTTCCCGGAGGCAGTCCCCCTGCCGAGCTTAAAGAGCGCCGGGGTGGCCCGCACCCTCATGTGCTACTTCACCTGGGTCGGGCTTCCAAAGGAGATTCTGACGGACCGTGGGTCACCCTTTATCGCACACCTCATGCAACAAGTCTGTGCAACCCTCCAGATACGCCAGATCTACACCGTGGTCCACCACCCCCAGACAGATGGAGTGGTGGAACACCTTAACCAAACTCTTAAGAGCATGTTACGTAAAGCGGCGTACAAAAGACCCACTGCCTGGGACCTATACGTCGACCCAATACTGTTAGCCCTGCGGGAGACCCCCCAGGCATCAACGGGTTTTTTCACCTTTTGAGTTGGTGTACGGATGCCAGCCGAGGGGGATTCTGGGCGCCATGGAAGAACAAGAACCCGGAGAGGCCCCGGCGAACGAGGAAACGCCCTGCAAGTATGTACGGAAACTACGAGAACGCCTGGAAGCGGTGCGACACACGGCACGCAGCAACCTGGAACAAGCCCAAGACGCCCAGAAACGGCGCTACGACTGGGGTACGTGGTTGCGGTCATTCCAGGTGGGGGACCACGTATTGGTGTCACGGGCCATCATGGCTCCCGCTCAGGGGGATCTTTGGCATGGGCCTTTCACAATCACACGAGTTTTGGGGCCGTTAACGTACGAAGTGAGATACGGCCGTCAAACTCGGCAGCGGAAGACGGTCTACGTCAACGACCTCAAAGAATGGCATGAACGAGAACTCCCCACCGACGAGACACAGCTGGCCGTGATCCCGGGGGACCTCCCGGATGGGACAGCTCCATGGCAGACCGGGGAACCTCCCCAAGCTCTCCCAATACTAGACGAATCCCTGTTGGAGACCCAACAACGCGACATCTTACGAGTGATCCAGAAGTCCCCAGGGGTTTTTTCCACACTCCCCGCTGCACCGAGCTGGTCGAACATCGTATCGTAACCCCACCGGGACAGGTAGCCCGGGTACACTGGCCATCAAATGGGCTGTGGGGGCCTTACAGTACTTTCTGATCAACAACCCCTTTGAATTAGTAGTCGATCATGCCCCACTGTTGTGGTTGTCCCGAATGAAGGACTCCAATACTAGGGTTCTTCGGTGGTACCTGTCCTTATTGCCGTTTTCTTTTACAGTGCGGCACCAGCCTGGCACGGATCACAGCGTGGCCGATTACCTGTCTCGACTTTTCGAGGAAGACGTGGTGGCTTCCAGCGCAAGGGAGGGGGTGTGTCCCGCTCCGGGGTCACGGCCGGTCGGCAGCAGACTCCAGAAGCCCCGACAACCGACAAAAGAACCCGGCGAAGCGACCTACCTCCAAGAGAGAGGCACGCAGAAACGACGCAGCCCGCCCACTCATCGGGGGAAGGTGGGGGCGCAGCCCCGATGGAGCCAAGGAGCCCGGGATGTGCCAGAGGGCGGGTCCGCGGTGCAAGGGCCTTACAAGAAGAAGCCAGCCAGAACGTCCAGGAGATCGGGCTGGGGACAAGCCCCGCTGAGCAAGCGCGGCTGGGCGGTGCCGGCGGCATGGCACGGAGCTCGGGTGGGCCGCCACAGGCATGCTGGCTCAGGACTGTGGAACGCCCTGCCGGCGTCCCCGCTGATATAGGGGGGCGGGGCTGGGAGGACGGAAGCAGATGGGCGGGCCGAAAGGGGATGGAAGGGGAATAAAAAGGAGGGAGACGGAGAGGGCCGTGGAGGAAAAAGCAGGCGGCGAGAGTTGGAACAGGGAGAGAGCAAAATCTCGAAGGAACAGAGAGAGAAAAAGGGCACCATCGCAGCTTGCAGACAGAGGGACGCCCGGGGTGCACTTAACCCCGTCCCCTGTCGTTCTGAGGCCCGTCTCTTCGTCTCCACTTTCCCTGGACCCATCGCTACTCGAGCCGACCATCGCTTAGGGGCAAGATAAGCACCTGGAAGCTACAGCCACTGGGGGCGCCGTACCAAAGGCCCAGGTGGGCCGCGACATGAACCACAAATCAAATCAAACTTAAATGGCCTCATACAAACTGAACTGGTTTGTGAAATCCGAGATGTGGCAGACAGCTCCCCTGGTGTGCTAGAGACTCTGAACTTGTGGGGATCTACATCTGAATCTCCTCTACCTGCCCTCCAAGTATGGCAAGGATTGCACCTTGGGGGTCTGAGAGTTACAGCACCCCAAAGAAAGTGCCTCCAGGAAAGTGCTTATGGGAAAATGTCAGGGGCAGCTTCAGGAGTGTGTAGAATGGATCCTGTGCAAGCTAGAGGCATCAAGCTCACAGCAGACTTCCTTACATGCTCACAAAGTTATGTGTGGATTGGACGGAGGAGGGAGGTTGGTCATGCTCTGCAATCACTGTGCCCCTGGATGGTGAATGGGGCCCGGGGATGCAGCCACCCACAACAGTGCAGGTGGCTCCTGAGCACTGTTCCCTCTAAGATGAGTTCGTGTGGGCTAGCTCACAGTTTTTTAGCCTGTGGCTCACACATTTTTGTCTTGGTTCAAGAAAGATGGCTCCAGAGCAAACTAATTTATGTGGTAGCCAAATTGCTTGCTCACAACTTTAATGCCAGTAGCTCACAAAGTAGAAATTTTGCTCACAAGACTCTACAGTTTAGAGGGAGTATTGCTCCTGAGCCCAGGCAGGGGAGGGAAGGAGGGGGGTTGGCCCTACCCAGCTATCATCTTGTCTGAGAATAGTGAACAGGGCCTGGGAACAGGGCCGCCTGCAACAGTGTGGGTGGCTCCTGGGCCCAGGCAGGGCAGAGTAGGGGCCAGCAACTGCCTTGACCATGATGAGTGAACAGGGCCTAGGAATGGGGCCACCCGCAACAGTGTGGATGACTCCTGGGCCCAGGGGAGGAGGGGGATTGGCCATCCTGAAGGGAATCCCAGGGAGGTCTGCTGTGAGTTTAATGCACAGGGTCTGTTCCGTACACTCCTGATGCTACACCTGACATTTCCCCAAAAGCACTTTCCTGAAATATCCACACCTCTCAGCAGAGCTCATGCTTCCAGTCCAGCCCTTACCACTGTCTGCATGTTGGCGCCAGCATCCATGACCACAGGGGATGTTTGTGTGCCCAGCCAGTCCCTCAGGCTACTCTGGATTATGGCAGTGATGTTTGCCCACAGACACCTCTCCTCATGCCCAGCAAGTGCTTTTCAGAAAGTGGGTAGCACTAGGTGGGGATTGACTGTGCAGATTAAAAGCCATCCTATTAAACAGAACTCCTGCCTGAAATGCTGAAGAGGTACTATTAGAGTGAGAGATAACCTTGCTCCTGGACGTTTTGTGGTTATCTCCACCTCCTCTGGCAGCCATTTTGTGCTTGCGCCCACTGTGTCAGAGTCCCAGAGGTGCCCACAACAGGCTCAAAAAGGTTTCTGACTATTCCTAGAGCTATTTGTTGTCACTTCTGGTAAGAACGTCCGGCACTGTGTATTGTTTTGTTTTAAATCTCCCCCTGCTGCCCTGAGCAGTAGCGGGAACAGAACCTGGGGGTGGGGAAGCCTGCCATTTCTTCATGGGTCAACTGTTTCTGCCATTCCTGACAGCTGGGGAGAGTACCTGGAGGAGGGGTGTTGGTCTGGGGCCAAGCCCTACAGGGAAGAGGAGTGGATGCCACTTGGTCTGGTGAGCTGCTGCTGCTGCTTGAGCTAAGGCGTCAGGAGCAGGCCCCTCTGCTGAGGCCTTGGAATCCAGGGGTTCCAGGTAGAAGTTTGGCAAAGCTGGGGGCAGCCTGAGTCCCCCGATCTTCCGTATCTCTTCCCATTCACCCTCTGAGGAGTCTGTTGTCTGCATCTGGCCCAGGAGGGGGTCACCACAGCCACTTCCAGGAAGACCAAGAAGCAGCCACCTGCCCCAGCATAAGGTGGGTCTGAATGTATTTGACCAATCAGTGGCTATATCAAACAAATGTACATTTTAAAAGCATGGCTATTCATTGTTATCCATAATTAGCAGAAACAGACTAAGTGTGAGATCCTAAACAAAGTTTGGACTTAGAAGGGGCCACGGTAACTCTGTTTAGGATTACACTGTACATTGTATTAAATGTGCCATCATTTATACATTTCGCATTCTGTTTTATTTCATTTATAAAACTCCTTTCCTGCTGTTTTTTTCTGAGACCAAAGGCAAATTACAAAAAAAAATGTAATTAAACTGCATCAAACATCCAATGAATAATGCAATGGGAGTAGGATTAAAAACTCAGAATGGGGATTTTAAAAACACATTAACACAGGATATACCATAAACAATGGAGAAAATGGATTACAAAAGTAGATGGCAAGGCAGCCAAACCAAAATTATATATACAATAAACAGTGCAATCGATTATAATCAAATTCTTTATTTAAAAATGCCCTCAGGAACCCATTTCATTATACTACAGACCTATTTTCTTCACAAAAAAGTCCTTTGGAGCATTTCTGTTTTGTGCACCCTGTGGAAGTGTAGGGGCCTTCCTGATCTCCTCAGGCCAGCCTTTCCACCAGAGCCCTGCTCACAAGTTACAATGAACACAAGAACAATCCCATGTACAGTGTACACTTGATTTTTCTTTATATTTATGTATTATTGATTTATTAGATTTTTAAACTGCCCTCCCCTGTGGAACAGGGCTCAGGGTGGTGTATATCAATTTTAAAAAATTCACATAATAACTCATAGTTAAAACCAGGGGTCATTTCCTGCAGGAGCGCACAGGAGCAGAGCTCCGGCAATAAAGAGCCCAGGGGGCGGGCACATGCAACAAGCCCTGCCCCCTGCTCCCAGTAGCCCCGGGCCACGAGGAGCAAGAAGCAGCCAGGTAAGTTGCAGTGTGGGTGTTGCCTTCTGACACACTTCCGGTGATGTCAGGGGGTGTGACATATGCAAATAAGTTATGCTAATTAGTTATGCTAATGAGCTCCTGCACCTCTTTTTCTACGAAATGACCCCTGGTTAAAACAATCACAATCTACATTAATAAGATACAGTAGTTAACCTAGTAACCAGTACAATAGCAAGCAGAGAAGGGGAGCCAGTGGCAGGAGGTTCTTAGCAATTACTGCATTATGAGATGTACTATTAGGGTTGCCAGCAAGAGTGGAGAAAAATGTTCTATCCCTTTAATAGAGGCTTCATTGGATGTTATTTACCACCATGCTTCAGATGCCTATTTCAACACGTTGAAGGAACAAGACGGGAGGGAAGATGGCATGGCATAGCCCAGTCTCATCAGATCTTGGAAGCTAACCAGGGTCAGTACTCAGAACGGACACCACCAAGGAAAACTCTGCAGGGGAAAACAATGGCAAACCACCTCTGCTTCTCACTGGCCTTGAAAGCCCCTTGCTGGGGTCACCAGAAGTCAGCCACAACTTAATCACACTTTACACACCCAAAGGAGCAAAACATAAGAGAAGCCAATGTTGGATCAGGCCAATGACTCATCTAGTCCAACACTCTGTCACACAGTGGCCAGAAATACCAGGCACCATCAGGAAGTCCACTAGTGGGGCCACAACACTAGAAGCCCTCCCACTGTTGACCCCCCCAGCACCAAGACCATAGTACATCACTTGCCCCAGACTGAGAGTTCCTATCTATACCTTGTGGCTAATAGCCACTGATGGACCTCTGCTCCATATGTTTATCTAATTCCCTCTTGAAGCCGTCCATGCTTGTAGCTGCCGCCGCCACCTCCTGTGGCAGTGAATTCCATTTTTTCCATGCCCATTGGTAACCCCAGGGTTAAGGGAAGGTTAAGGATAGGCATGGATAAGTATTTATATGTGCATGTATGTATGTATGTATATTACATACACAATATATTATAAGAACGTAAACTCTAATATGGGAGAAACGGGTTTGATTCCCCAGTCCTCCACATGCAGCTGCTGGTGTGACCTTGGGTTTGTCACAAGTTCTTTCAAAGCTGTTTTCTCAAGAGCAGTCCTCAAAAGAGCTCTCTCAGCCCCACCTACCTCACAGAGTGCCTATTGTGGGGAGGGGAAGGGAAAGGGATTGTAAACCGCTCTGAGACTCCGAGTGAAGGGTGGGGTATAAATCCAATCTCCTCCTCCTCCTCTTCTTCTATTAGTTGGTTGTTTCTCTATAACACAGTATATAACTCCAAGATCACTAATATAGAAAATACATCCTGTGTCTTAAGCAATGAGAAAGGAGAGCATCAGCAGGTACTGTTTGTCATCATTCTACAGCGCAGGTGGGTAAAGCCACAATGGCATACCTTCCTCCATTTATAGAAAAATTATAGGTTGCTGAGGCCCACTGCAATTGCAAATATCAAAATCCATCCGGATGAAAACACATATATGTTTCTGGTTTTTATGTTTGGTATAAAAGGGGAGAAACAAGATAAACAAAGAAGCACAAACAATGCCTGCAAAATTATATTACCAGATATTCAGCCAGCCTTCACTGTTTTGGCTTATATTTTCATCACAACTATTGCTTGCATGTTAATCTAGTGTCTGCAGCACACTTGGAATGGTTCAACCTCTGACGCTTACTGAAAATTTCACGATGCAAAGGTCTGTTTTTATGAAACAAGTTATCCTGATCGGTATGTTTTCATATTCCTTGACATTCTCATGTCCGAGACTGAAATCCTACTGAAAACTCATAAATAAAACAGCTTCTTCATCCCACTCATCAGAGGATATGGGGGGGGGGAATAATTCATTTCTTGGTACCACAAATTGTGGCAAGAGTTCATGTTAAGGTACAAAAGTTTATGTCAACAAAATGAATGTAGGTTTTAAAAACTGGTTAGGAATATATTATTTTAACAACAAACAATAAAATAACATGAGACATTAATCCTGATTATGTTCAAATAATTGATGTTAGGCAAACAACATATCTCCATCCATACTTATTGCAAATGCCATTGAACTCCATCTGGCTTACTTCCTTGTGGATAGGATCAGCCTGCAGAGTGGCTTTCACAACAAAAGGAGGTATGCACCCAAGAGTTTTATTCTATTTTTATACTTCTGAGTTTTTAGTGTTGTGTTTTTGCTTCTGGTTTTTATTGGTTTTCAATGGCAGTGAATGTTAATGATTTTTATTTATGTCCTGCTGAGTTTATTTTGTTTTGTCAGCCGTCTCAAGCAAGTCTCTGAAAAGGCAGCATATAAATGTTTCAGATAAATAATAATGATGCTAGTGCCTGCATCAGCCAGATTTTCTCATTTGCTATTGTTTACAATTTCAGACCATTGGTTAAAACTTGTGAGGAAGTAGCAGGGGGAAAATCTTTAAGGAAGAGAAAAGATTTTTAAAATTCTTTGAGTTGTATATAAAAAAGGATTTCCCATCTTTTAAAGCATGTAGCAAAATACCCAGCAGCGTTCCACCCACCCCCCATGGATTCCCCAGCACTACCACAGCCGAGCCTGACACAAGCGCCCCCCGACACGCACCTGCTCACCAGAAAGAGGTTCTGTCATCAGGGAAAGATGCGGCAGAGAGGCCAGGGAGCGTACCAAATATTCTGAGGGGAGCAAGCTCCACCAAGCACTCCCAGAAGCTGCAGGACTGAGGGTGCAGGCAGATGAGGTCGTCCCCCAGTGCCATAGTAGGCTCCAAGGCAACCAAGCATGAGAAGGCTCAGCGAAGGTGAGAGAGCTGGCAGGCAGCCCCTGCAGTGACCAAGGATGACCTGACTGGGACCTCAGCCTAGTGGACCACCTGGAAAGTTATGAGCTGCAGCCTGCCAAAAAGGCCCACTGAGACAGGACTGTGAGGGCAACCCCTTGCAGCCACCGGGGTTCCCTGTCCGCTCCATAAGAGACTTGTCACCCATCTCATGTGGGTTAACCTTCTGGAGAAACCTCGTGGGATTAAAATAGTTTGTGCTTTTAACACCGAAGGGGGGGGTGTCTCCCACCCCAGTTCTCATTCTTCTGTCATGACTGAATTTGGTGGTTCCATATGCAGAAAAACACCTGAAGAACTGGAGGTGTAGAAGCGGGCCCGTAGCTACAGTAGGGGGCCCTGGAGCCCGCCCGCTCCTCTTCTTCCCAAGGACTTTGGGTGTAGCATGGTGTAGTGGTTGAGAGAGGCAACTTTGGGACTTCTTCCCAAGGACTTTGGGGACTTCCCAAGGACTTTGGGGGAGGCCATGCCTGCCTGCACTCAGCTTGGAGTGCAGGTGCATGGCCCCCGCTTCTCCCTCAAAGCATTTAAAGGGACACACATGGTGGAGGAGGAGCAGAGGCCATGTGTGAATTTCAGTGCCCCCTGATTTTTTGAAAGGCCCCCCCAAACTAAAAAAAATCCTGGCTAGGGGCCTGGGTAGAAGCAAAAAGAGCTTCAGTGAACAAGGGTAGTTTCGGTTTTATGCATTTGTAATGCATATGTGTGTATTCCTACACTTCCTTGTAAAGATCATACTAATCATGGCAGCAGCAAAACCAGGCCTCCACCTACTGGAAAAAAACCAAAACCTGGGGGTAGGATTAGTAAGCAGCCCTAACAAACTTCAGCAAGTTCAGGTCTGGAGTGTGTCTGAATGGGATATGTTATGTACCCCGCGGCACATGCAGGAGCTTGGCTCCTGGAACAATGGAAACTTTGGATTCTGGTTCCCCCAGCCCCAACCAATAGCCACTTTGGTGGGACATTCAAACCCTCCAATGGGAATGGGGGGTGCTGGGTGGATATGTATATAGTTGGCCCTGTCGGGCCGTTAGGGTTAGTCTTACTTGGAGTGAAGTACAATAAACGTGTGCAAAAGCATGTCATCGTCCGAGTCCTCCATGCGGCGAACCCAGTACTTTACAGGAGACCTCCTGGGAACCTCATGGATACCATCTGGGCCTCAATGATAGAAGAAAGAAAGTTATTAAACACATGGTGGATCTTTAAATTAAGCACCTGTGAATCGGTGTACCCCTCTCCTCATTTTTCCTTCTAATACTGAACCACACGATCAAGTGACTGCCAGTAGAACAGGCAGAGTTTCTGCATACTGGGTGTACTTCCTAAGTATACCAAAAAATATAACATTGTAAATCTTAAAAATAAGAGAGTCCTACTGCCAACAGCCAGGTGAGATGCTTATCATCTTTCAGGAGCCATGGGACATTACATGATATGGGAAATGGGAGTCAAGTTAGTGGGGTGGGGGGCACCCTGCCTAGTGTGGTGGACAACAGCGGCAGCGGCAACGAAACATCGGCCAGAGGTGGCGTGGCGCAGCAGGACGGCCGCGGCGGGAGCGATCCCTGCTGGCCAGAAAAGGAGGAGACATCTGAGCGGCTGCCGGCGAGACGGGCGCATGATGACGTTGGACACTGGCGTAAAGCGGAGCCGGAAGGAAGTTGCTGGAACCAGAGGAAGGCGTGAATCGTGCAGGAAGAACTGCCGCCGGATCGAAATGGAGCCTGCCGGGAACGAAGTGAAGCACCGAGCCAAGAGTGAGCATGTCAACCCACCACCACAGGGGTGCCGGTAGGAAACCCCACCCCCATAAACTCTGTGGCCATAGTTAGGGTAATTTGTGTGACTAGCACCATATGTAAGCCGCTCAGAAACCCCCTGAGAAAGGGGGTTCGAGCGGGATATAAAGTCTAAAGTTAAATAAATAAATAAAAATAAAGTTGGAGGTTACCCCAACCCGCATTCCATGTCTGACCCAGGGGTTACCTTAAAAGGGGAGGGCATCAGCTCTGGAGCACAGCGTGGGGGCAGGAGAGGTTTCAGCCTTCCCTCCTTTCTAGAAGAGAGGAAGAGATCGGATTTATACCCCGCCCTTCACTCGGAGTCTCAGAGCAGCTTTCAATTTCCTTCCCTTCCCCTCCATACAACAGACACCCTGTGAGGTAGGTGGGGCTGAAAGAGCTATCTCAAGAACTGCCCTTGAGAGAACAGCTCTGAAATAATTTGTGACTGACCCAAGGTCACACCAGGTGTGGAGGAGTGGGGAATCAAACCCGGTTCTCCCAGATCAGATTCTGCACTCCTAACCACTACACCAAACGGTGCCACTTTCAGAGGTCATTTCGGGGGGGGATCGCGGGGGATTGCAGTTCCCCCGGCTGAGGTACGGGGGCGAGGCACATGATGAAGCCCCACCCCCTGCTTCCAGCCGCCCCGCTTCCAGCCCTCATTCAGCCAGGAGAAGGCAGGAGAAGAGGGAGGGTAAGTTGCTTCCTCCCTGCCTCTCCCCACCCCTTCCTGCCTGGGGCCAGGGAGGGCCTTGGCAGGGCTTCCTTGCCCTCCCGCCGGCCTCGTGAGGCTCGGCAGTGGAGCTGCAAGGCCGGCGGTAGCGGCCGGGACCGTTGGGGGCGGGGTGTGTGGCCTTATGACACACTTCCGGTGATGTCAGGGGGTGTGGCACATGCTAATGAGTTATGCTAATGAGTTTCCCTAGCTCTTTTTCTACGAAACGACCCCTGGCCACTTTCAACAGGAAAAAAAAATGACTGCAGGGGAGGAGGCTGTTTGTCCTGCTGCTGGTTCCACATATCGGCATCCATGGCCATAAAAAACTTCAGCCGCCCATTTCCACACATTAAACCTTTACTAAAGGGACCTGACATTTCTCTACAGTTCTGTAGACAACCCTCTTGCTTCTTTCTGCAGCACCCTGGGACCCCCAAAAAGCTGATGCTGGGAGTCATGGGACCTTTGCAGATTAAAAAGCTGCAGTGAGAGGGGAATTGCCCCTTTCTTCTCTCAGTGGAACATTGGTGGGACACAATAGTCGCTAGCAGTCTCTCTCTTCTCATGGACACAGAACACTTTTGACACATCTGTGAGCCAGTTTGGTGTAGTGGTTAGGAGCACGGACTCTAATCTGAGAGAAGTGGGTTTGATTCCCCACTCCTCCACATGCAGCTGCTGAGTGACCTTGGGCAAGCTACAGTTCTCTCAGAGCTGTTCTCTCAAGAGTAGTTCTCAAAGAGCTCTCTCAGCCCCATCGACCTCACAGGGTGTCTGTTGTGGGGAGAGAAAGGGAAGGAGATTGTAGGCTGTTCTGAGACTCTGAGTGAAGGGCGGGGTATAAATCCAATCACTTCTTCTTTATCCTACTCCATGGTATTTTGCCACTAAAGTGCAGGAACAAAGAATTTTACTGTACACCATTCTAAATTATCATAAGCAGATATTTGCTTTTGAGTTAAGAAAAATTTTCTAGTGCTTTCTAAGAGACTGGTAGTCAAGCGGGTATGCTTAGAATACTTTATTGTTTGCAGTATTGGTCTATATGGATCTCAGACAAGACACATAAATAACACAAAGCTATAGGGGCAAGGAATAAACTGCATTTCTTCTGAGATGATGGAAATTAGGCCTGAACCTTCAGTTCAGGTTTCCATTCCCATTTGCTTCCCACTTTTTGATTTCCGTAAGTTTTTGCAGCTAGTATCCCCTCCAGAATTGTAGAGAGACCCCATCTGGGTTCTGTGTCTTCCCAATCTTCACTATAATTTCATTATAACCTGTCCTTAAATGACCCCAACTTCCCTCTGTATTTCTGTTTACTCCCATAGGAAATTAATTCCTGTCTCTGGCTTTAACTCATCCATCTTAGTGAGCCCCGAGGCAGAGAGAGATGGTGTTAGAATTGCTCCCCCTTTCCATCACTAATCTCAGCATCCCGTGCTCTTTCAGGAAACTCTGCTGAATTATTCACTCACCTCTTTGTTTCATATTTTAAAACCTATAAAATAGATGTTTAACTATAGCTTCTACACTAACTTTCATATCAGTGTCTGGCTTTTCTTTATTACCAGAGAAAACCCATATTGGGTGATCCACAAGTGGTCGGAAGAGGCTTATTTCCTTCCTCATTCTCAAACTCCACCATAAGCTTTCTCCCAAATCAGTATGCAGAAGAATGGCCTGGTTGTAACATATATGAACACTGTTAATGCAGGAGAGAAACTGATCATACGCTGCACCCCCTAAAACTACTTTATGCCTTGTGTGGGAAGATCCACTCTGTTTACTGGTTCTCCACTTTTATGCTTTTTCTGGGAGTACAGTATCATTTTTAATAACATACGAGCTCATCTTCCAGTAAATTATTAAAACTTCTTGTCCCCTATATTTTATTGCTCTCCTTTAACTGTTTTTTAAAGTTTCTGAACAACCAAATAGCACAAGACAACAACCAACTTGAACAGTGTCCATTGAATAGCTATACAGATGTACCCATCCAAGAGTTCCAGGGCACCAGGCACTGGGAAAGTAAGTTACAAAAGCTGCCTGTATCTATCCCTTGCCAGCTGTAGAGGACGCAGCCCTCCGATTGGACCATAGCTTAAATGGCAGGGCAATAACATTTTATTTCTGCCCTGTACCTGACTAATGAGAGTGCTTGGCGCTGATCAGAAATAAACTCCGAAAAGAAGAGGGGGAAGAGAGGGAGGGGGATAAACCCTTTATTTAGCTTTGTGTCTTTGACAAAACAGCTGAGGTAATAAACAGGGAGTTTTATGGCCTAATTGCATTTTAATCAATTTGAGCTCTGAACTACATTTGAGAGGCTGCTAACTTATATTAGAATCATGCATGGTTTTATTATACTGAGTTCCTTCCATGAACAGGGTTGCTATAACGAAGCTACACGGCCTTTTACTCTAGCGAAGTTCTAGAAACAGGGAACCAGGCAGCACTAGAAATTGCTGGCTGCAGTCCTAAGGACACATTCCTGGCTGTCAATAAAGTTGGACTTACTTCTAAGTGGGCCTGCTTAGGATTGCTCCTAATGCTCGTCAGACTAGTCAGTACAGAAAAATATCTCACTGCCACAAACCCCACATATTGAAGACATTTGGGTGGGGGGAGCCATGAGTGACAAAAATGCTTCTCAAAGGATATTTCCCCCCACAAATGGGGTTTTGCTTGAATCAAGGCTCTCGAAAGCTCATCCAGATTCTTTTGCCAAAGAACGCTTATTGTTTGATCATGTGCGCCTGCCCCCTTTCTACCTCACAAGAGACCTCCAAGGTGGCTTGCAATATGAGAAAACTGAGACATATAACAAAAAGCGAGAGAAAATTGGATACTATTTCATGACTGGCTGGAAACATTGAAGACCATGAACAATGAATATCTCTCCTTATATATAATTGAGTAAGAACATTCTATTTCGCAACGTTCTAAAATGCCCGCCTTTAGTGTTAGGCCGGAAAAACTGCCACTCAGAAGACACTGGCTGGGTTGACTGGCTGCTTTGTGCAGTCCCACCCAGCGTTCCAAGGTTATTTGCATATGGAAGCTGATTGGACTACACTCCATTCCACACCTCAAACTCACCCCCCCCCCGCAAGGCAGTTGGGATTTTCAGTTGCATAACATACCTCATAGGGGAGAGGAGAATGATGTCAGCTGCCCTTTCCCTAGGCAGAGGCTGTGGGGGTGTGTGTGTAAAACTTAAGACAGACAGGCAGATTAAGGTTGGAAACTTCCAGGATATTTTAGGGATGAAGCCTGCTGAGGGTGGGGTCTGAGGAGGAGGAGGAAGAGGGGGACCTCAGACAGATACAATGCCATACTGCCCACACTCCAGACAAGCTGTTGCCAGTCTCCAGGTGACAACTGGAGAGATCTTAAAGCTCTGGGGCTTATTCAAATTGTTACGATTGTTTGGTGCATCTATGATGGGGCTCCTGGGGAACTATTGATGCCAATCTTGGCCCAGCAGCCATCAAACAATTCTCTTCAACCCCCTGCTGTGCAGCTGACTTTCCCCTAGGGTTGCCAATCTCCAGGTGGGACCTGGAGATCTCCCACTGTTACAATTGATCTCCAGATGACAGAGATCAGTTCCCCTGGAGAAAATGGATGCTTTGGAGGGTAGACCCTATGACATTATACCTGCTGAGTCCTTCCACCCCCCCACCCAATGCTACCCTCTACAGAATCCACCCCCCAAACCTCCAGGTATTTCCCTCCTTAGAGCTGGCAACCCTACATTCCCCTCAGTGCCTGTTGGGAGTGGGTGGGGGGGGAGGGGAAGGGAGTGGGCGACCGGAGGCTTCTGCCTCCTGTCTCCGGTCCTGGAGTGGGGGGGGTGGAAACGGACCCGGCAGCCGGAGGCTTGCACCTCCAGTCGCCGGCCCTGGAGTGTGGCAACTAAGCTTGGTCCTGTCACCTACTTTGGCCTTTGGGAGAAAACACATTGGGGCCAGTCCTGATAGGGTTGCCAACTCCAGATGGGAAATTCCTGGAGATTTGAGGGATGGAGCCTGAAGAGGGTGAGGTTTGAGGAGGGGTGGGACCTCAGACAGGTACACTGCCATAGACT
>NW_015161998.1:159838-159964 GCF_001447785.1 Gekko japonicus | reverse complement strand
GGGAGAACTGGTCTGGGAGTGTGGGGAAGCGCTTGGAGTTTTTGCAGATTCCTGGCTGCTTGAGAGAGGGAGAGGAAAGGGCATTGTTTGACTGTGATTGACTGCAATTGAGAGGAAAAGGAAGGG
>NW_015161998.1:148734-152707 GCF_001447785.1 Gekko japonicus | reverse complement strand
CATGGAAAATATGCGCCCCGCGGGATCGCTCCCCCGACGGCCCCTGTTAGTCCCGATGTAGTCACCGGCGTTTCGGTGGCCGTCGTGACTAAAGGAGCGGACGTAACCGGAGTTGCCTCCGTGGTAGGTATTTTCTCCTCCTTCCCACTCATGACAGCTGTCAGATTTGGGATGATAGAGAAAGGAGGATTCCTAACAAAATGTTGGATCCCCAGGCATTCGAAATAACTCCACGTTTGATTCAAAGCAAGGTTTATTTCAAAGCGATGGTTCAGACAGGAACAAGGACATTGTTAGGAATGACTACCAATACACAGGTATAACATAATAAAGGGATTTGAACCCTGTTAGGGCCAATGAGCCCAGTTCCCGCTGGCGGGAATAGAACTTGGAAACGCGCGCCCATTTCATGGGAACGTAACAGTTCAGTACAATCAATACAGGTTCAGTTCACAGGGTAGATAACCATAACAAGCCGAGCGAAGCACCGACTCCCACCACCAGCTGCATGACCTTGGCCAGTTCCACAAAGTACAGAGAAGCATAAAGAAGCCACAGGAAACCAGGGGGGGGGGGAAGAGCATAAGACATGTTAAGCAGGTGACACCAGATACAATGGCAGCTAGCTGACACTCTGTTGTCTTAGGCCTATTATACATGTGCATTTCTGTCACTTTCAGCATCCATGAATTTGGGGAGGGCTCTTTTTGTTTCTGCATTTGTTTTCCTCCCTTTAGTGCTCACTTCGCTTTCAGTCTGCTTTCCCCCTGCATTTTCTGAGAGCACTACTGTGCCAACTTTTTTTAAAGTTCGATTCCAAGTCAAAGCGATATTTAGAGCAGAATGATTTAATTGGATTTCCTCCCTCCCGTTTGCTCCCCCTTGACGCCTACTTTCCCACATGCATCAAAGTCATTCCACCCACTCACCCACCTTCTGCCACCCTCCCTTCATCGCTGTACCATGACCATTCTTTATTTTTCTTTTAATTTGGCCACAGGAGACTAGTGTTTAAATCTCCGGTACCCATTTCTTTTTCTTTTGCCAAGAAAATTGAGGGATAGGATGCCAGTTTAATAGCCATTTCTCATCTTTTCCCATCTCCCCAGTGTATGAAGACCCTCTCCGCGCCTCCTGGCCATCTGACTCACCGTCACCAAAAGTCTTCACAAGGAACCTTCCACAGAAAAGCCAAGCCAGACAAGGAGCTTTTGGGGCCAGGGCTGATGATCCATTTAAAAAATGTTTATCCCCCACTGCTGCTTGGCTTGCATTCTGAGGGGTGTGCATTTTTCAGAAACAATGAGGACCCAGCTTCCCCAGGACTGTTTTTTCTGTGCCTTTTGTCTCTTTCTCTCTCCCAGCAGTAAGGTGCAGCATGGAGAGGTTGGCTCCAGCTGCCCTCCTTCTCCACCTCCTCCAGGCTCACTCATATGCTTAGCAACCAGTAGCAAATGGCAATGTTCACTCGGAATCCTCCCCCATCTCCTGAATGCTTAATCATCAACCAAGAAAACTTCCCTCCCCCTTTCTCAACCAGACATCATTATCAACAACAAAAATCATGGTGAGGGACCATGTGCCCTGCTCCAAAGCACGGGACTTCTTTTAAAAAGCTTAGAAGTGCTGCACTAACAGCTGAAGGACTGTGAAGGGTTAATTCTTCACAGAAACAGAGGGCCTTGAGTGACAAGCTACTCCAAGTAATCTGATTGGTTAGCATCAGCTGAGCAGAGAATGACTTGAGAGAGCTGCATGCTGAGGAGAGAGTGAGTCAGATTTCTGCCTTAGCTGAGAAGAGACGAGTACTGAGACAGTCTGAGTCTAGCCCTGACATGGAAAGGGTTAGTGCTGACAGATTCAGAATTCAGCCCTGACTGAAAGCAGTTTAACACAGACAGGAGAACTGGGGAAAGTTGGTAAGTAAGAACAAGTGGGTAGTTAGACAGAGACTCCCATTCGGGACAACGAAAGGGGATAGATCTTCCAGGGAGAGGAATAATTTCCCTACCCAGTCTAAACAGAGTGATAGCTCTGAAGAGTACAGAGATCCCTGGTCTGGTGTGGTTAAAAACTGCCTTTAGAGAGCTTAAGAGTCAGTTGAAAACTCAAGACAAGTACTGGTGTTTCATGAAAAGGAGGTTGGGAAGAGTGTAGCATCCTTCCAGAAATCAAAAGAGTCAGAGAATACTCAAAGAAAGTGTGCTGGAGTGTTTGGAAAACACTGGAAGAAAAGCCTCTCAACATAAAGATTTCAAGTAACTCTGAATAGCTTAAGACACTCACATTAGCCTAAAACATAAGAACTAAAGTCTGTGAATGTACTGGATGGGGGTTATCGATGTTGAATTATCACAGAAATTTTACCCCTGATTTTTTTTTTTAATCTTTCAACTTTCTACCCCACTCGACCCCCCCCCGGGGGTCTCTGAGCAGCTTACAGTTAATCAGTTATCCCTACCTATGGCCACATATACTGGGGATGGGGACTGCCCTACTGGCAACCTGTGGAGGGTCTTTTGTTGATCTTCTTCCTCCCGGTCGGCTTGTCGGCTCAGCTTCCAGGCTTCCGGTTCTCACTTCCTCCTTCTCCTCACGGTCTTCTGGTGGCGGATCAGCAGGCCCCTCTGGCGCGCGGTATGCTCCGGCGTGGCTCCGGCTTAATCCGTTTAGGCTCCGCTGTGCCTGTGCCTTCCACGATCCTCGCGTCTCCTGGCTCTGCCTTTCGCCACATCCGGTCCACCATAGATGTTTCACTCAGTCGCCATCTTGCCGCTTGCCATTCTGCCGTTCACCGCTCGCCACCGATACTCCACAAACCCCCTCAACGGGGGAGGGTGCCCCCTACCATCTAAGGTAGGTACCCAATTTATCTACTCGCAGTTTGATGTTAATTCCTGCTTTCGAACCGCTGGGTTAGCGGGAGCTGGGACTGGGGCCAGGTGCTCACTCTGGCCGTGGCAGGTTTCGAACAGCTGTAGCAGCTGTTCGTAGATGTTACTAGCAGGTGTTTAACCACCTGCGCCACTGCTCCCAGAGTGTTGGCAGAGTGTAGATATGCAGTAAATTGGAGCATAAGCTGTTTAAAGAATACAGTTGGTTTATTAAGATGAGAACAAACTTTGTAAAAAAGATGAGAGAGAAAGAAAAGTCCAACTGTCTAACTAGCTAGGAGGAAGCAGTAACAAACAGATCTCAGCAGAAGCAGGAAAAAACCCAATTGAGCCAATCAGGAGACAGGAAAGAAATTATTTGAAAATAGTAGAAAGTCCCTAATCTAACTATGCTAACTAGTTGTCCCCTCTGCTATCCTCTGCAGGATATTCTTGTCATTTTCTTTATCTATGCACGATAGACCTTGCATATTCCAATAGATTTCACCTGACCTTTCCCTTCTATGAATAAAATATTTTGTTAATTTGGAATATAAAAACTTCTCAAGTGCCATTTAAGTTGTATAAGTTAAAGAGGGCTCCCATTCCTTCCCTCAGGTTCCTGGGCTGAGCAAACAGCCAAAATTTTATACTGTGACAGGGTGGAACAGCCAGAATTCTTCAGGAAAGAAGAAAACAGACAACTAGGGTGGCTCAATCACAAAAGGAAAGAAAAATGGAAGGGAAATCTTGACTCTGAGGGAAGGAAGTGGATGGGGGCATCATAACTGTGTTGTGCGTTCCTGCTCCAAAAATGAGGGGGAACACCAAGTTATTTTAGGACATGCACTTGTGACACTTTGGGAGCAGGAGACCACCACACACACCCAACCAATCCCTCTGGCCCACGGCTGATCCTTCAGGCTTTTAAATGGGCTTTGCTGCTACTTTGTCTATTGCAAACTCTGGTCAGTTTTCAACTGGGTTTTTTCCCTCCTTTGCCTGGGGTTCCTTTGGGTTCCCTTCCCATTTTCTCCAAAAGAGCTTGCTAACACCCCCCCACACACACATACACTTGCTTGGTATTGTTGTGACTATTT
>NW_015161998.1:99647-148677 GCF_001447785.1 Gekko japonicus | reverse complement strand
GAATCCTCTAGTGCTTGACAATGAAGAAAATGGGGCTTCACAGCTGCACTTGTCAATTTCAAAATAGGCTGGTCAGGTTCAAGAGGATTTCCTCCCCCCCCCCACCGTGTTCCCTTTCATTCAACAAACTAATGATAAAAGGCATGCACAACACTGAACCAGGGAGATTTAAATGGAAGGCCCCACTTAATGGTACTGTGCAGCTGCAATAAGGTGATTGCGGAATTTTTTAAAAAAAAACCTCTGGGCACCACCACCCCAAACGACACAAGTGACGTTCCTGCCTCAATTTTAAAAGTGCAGGGGTTTTTTAGTTGTAGCTGCAGAATAAATACACAGAACAAAAAAGAATGGTGCATAACGCAGGCACAAAATCCAAAGTCAAGCTTAAGGACTCAGCTACTTGGGAAATCTGCAGTACGCTGTTTATGCGTAATAGGCCTAAATCTGATTTCAGCTCTGTAAAGTTCCCCCAGTAGGTGTAAGGGAAATAGCTTCCACCCTTGAAGCATGCTACCCAGCATTGAGGGTCAGGTACAACAGGGATAGTCATTTTTGTTTCGAACCAGTGGTACCACTTCATCTGTTCTGCCATTCATATAGAAAGCAAGCTGCCCTTGCACTGCCTTCCTGATTAGATACAGGGAGCAATCCTATGCAGGTCTACTCATAATTAAATCCTGTTGTGTCCAGCAGGTCTTACTCCCAGAGAAGTGATTTTAGGATTGCAGCCACAGGAAGGATTGTAACACTTGCATTTATTTAGCATTTGAATAACTTCACATACATTGTCTTACTGTAGGGATGCCAGCCTTCAGATGGGACCGTGGGATCCCTCAGAATTACAGCTCATCTCTAGACTACAGAGATCAGTTCTCCTGGAGAAGATAGGTGCTTTGGAAGGTGGACTCTATGACATTGTACCCCACTGAGGTCCCTGTCCTCCCCAGGCTCCACCCCCCCCCCAATCTCTAGGCATTTCCCAACCTGGACCTGGCAACCTTCCTCCATTTTATAGAGGGACTCAGAAACAGTGACTGGGCAAAGGCTACCTGGGAGACTTCATGGCCAGGCAGGGCTGTGAACCCAGATTCCCCCCCCCCCACAGTCTTCAGTTTGGTGTAGTGGTTAAGAGCGTGGACTCTAATCTGGGAGAACCTGGTTTGATTCCCCACTCCTCCACATGCAGCTTCTGGTGTAACCTTGGGTCAGTCATAAGCTCTTTCAGAGCTGTTCTCGAAAGAGCAGTTCTTGAGAGAGCTCTCTCAGCCCCACCTACCTCACAGTGTGTCTGCTGTGGGGAGGGGAAGGGAAAGGAGATTGTAAACCACCCTCAGACTCCTTCGGGTAGTGAAGGGCAATGTTCCCTCTAAGCTGTGGGGTCTTGTGAGCAAAAATTCTACTTTGTGAGCTACTGGCAATTAAAGTTGTGAGAGAGTGATTTGGCTACTGCATAAATTACTTTGCTCTGGAGCCATCCTTTCTGAGCCAAGACAAAAATGTGTGAGCCGGAGGCTAAAAAACTGTGACCTGGCTCACACTAACTCAGCTTAGAGGGAACACTGGTGAAGGGTAGAGTATAAATCCAATCTCCTCCTCTTCTTATTCTTCATCATCATCAACAACAACAACTATTCTAACCACTTCTTCATGCTGGCTCTAGACTGAATCTTAACCACCTACATTTATACTGCAGGGAACAGAAGCAGTAAACGATCTGGTATTTATTTCTCAGCCCATGATTGTGTGCGAATGCAAATACTGCCTGCTGTGCCCAGTTTCACCATCAGATAAACGCATCCAAAAACCAGCAAGGCATAATGTCAGCTATTGGGCACAGACCGATGTACACACACACACACACACACACTTTTCCTATACAAAGCACATAGGAAACTTCTCGGCATCTAAACTGGCAGCTGATTGAAATTTCCCCTCTACTTTCCCAAAGGTCTGAGGTGTGGGATTCATGAGCCAGGGTCTCGGCTAGAACAGGTGTCTATCGCTGTGTAAACAGCAATTAGGCCCAAATTTCAGACTTTTTTTTCCAAATCCCTATCTGAGGAAAAGCCCAGGAATAAATAGTTGCTGTAACGGCCAGGGGTATTGTGTAGCATTATAGCCTCCAGCTGGGCTATTACATACTATAGACGGGTGAAGAATACGAGCACCTGACAGATGTGTTCTGTTAGCTTCATTAGGAAAGAAACAAAGAAACTCCTCAATTAATAGCAGTGGAGCCAACGGGAGGGGGTGGATGGGAGGAATCATAGCCTGTTATTTAAACAAAGTCAGGGAGCTTTTCACTGGTGGCTTAATATGGTTCATTAATTAAAAAAACAGCTTTCTGAATGCCCAGTTTAAGTCAAAAGAAATCACTAGCATTTTTTCCCCTCAGAAAAGGAAGGGCGAAATGACAAACTACAGTTGTTACATTCATGTCATGGGGGGTGGAAAAGGGAAGGCAGCCGATCTCAAGGATCCCTTTAAACTGTAAGGCTGGTTGTTTTTCATATTAAGTGGCAGAACAGTCCTTAGAAGCTACCCGGGTCTCAGCAAGATCTCCACTGAATGGTTTGCTGGGGTTATAGAGCCATTTCCAAAAGTCCTGACCAAGTAGCATTCACGACAGACTGCAAGAACTATGATTTACAAAGTGCCGGAAAAGGGAACTCTTATTATAATGGAAATAAAATCTGTCCACAGAGCCAGAAGACATTTTTTATTATTATTATTATTATTATTCCTGTTTATAGGATTTGAAAGCCTGGTAAAATCATGTTAACTGTAGCTGTGGGTGTGATTTCTTCAGAACAATAGCCTTTACCATTCCTTTTGCTTAAAACAGTGCATTATCGAGACATACATAACAGGAGGAATGTATTTTTCGCCATGTATATTATGTATGTCTGCGCATAAGCCATTGCACACTTTTTTACTATTGTTATTATTATTAAAGGAAACCAAGTCTGGTAATGCAGAACTGCTGCTTTTGTTCTTTTTTATAAATGCAAAACTGGGGGAATTAATAACCAGGCTTTTTTTATTAAAAAAGAAAGAAAGACAAGAAATGAAACCCAATTCCAAATGTGATATAACTCTATAACAGCCGAGCTTATTGCTACCTTGCTGAGCAATAAAGTTGCTTGTTACCATTTTTGTATGGGGGAATGTATCTGTTCAGGTGTTGTGAGCTTAGAAATAAAAGAAAAGTGCAGAAGCACATTGTGAAAAATAAAGCTGTGCTGTGGGATTTTTTAAAAAGTACCAAGAAAAAGAAAGCAGTGGAAAGATATTACAACAACGTGAGTTGGAGGTTGTTTTAAGGAGAGATTACTGTTCATAGTTTGTACATTGTAGGTTATGAGCATATACAAACCCATGAAGCCGCTTTATGCCAAATCAGACCCTTCGGTCCCTATAGCTCCATATTATATTTAATGAGAAGTTATTCCTCTCTCGGCCTATCAGCAGTTGCCTTCAGAACTATTATCTGCCTGTAGCCTGGCAGATGGAAGGCAGTGGGCCTCTCTCTCTGCCTCTGAGGCAGAATCCGCCAGGCTTCATCAAACGTAACGCAAACCTATACCGTGCAGATTTTGGCTTCATTCACACTGATTGCTAAATATGGGACTTGATTTCCAAATGGCGTGCTGCTGAATGAAAATGAACAGATACAGAACGGCAGGGACAATTGCAGGGTTCCATCCCCCCCACACACACCCACACACACAATTGCCACTCTTCTTCCCAGCCAGATGATGGTTCTATATTCGTATATTTGTACAGTGAGTAGGGTGCTGAGAGTGGTCTACGTGAAAGGGGCCAAAGATGTGTTACTTGTGCGATAAATAATAAATGGGGCTCAAAAATGCTGCCCTTTGAGAACACTGGCACTTGGATGATCTCCCCAGAGCATTTATCAATTACCACAACATTAGTAATTAATTTCATTTATTTAGATTTATACCAACATTTTCCCCCAGTGGGCACCGAAAGGGGCTTACATCATTCTCATCTTCTCCATTTTATCTGTACAATAACACTGTGGAGTAGGTTAGGCTGAAAGTGAGTGACTGGCCCAAGGTTACCCAGCGAGCTTCTATGCCAGAGTGGGAATTCAAACCTGGGTCCCCTGGGTCCAGTCTGACATTCTAACTGCTATACTATGCTGGGAGGAGGAAGGATGAGGAGTAGTTGGTTTTTATATCCCACCCTTCACTACCCAAAGGAGTCTCGGAGTGGCTTACAATCACCTTCCCTTCCTCTCCCCACAACAGACACCCTGTGAGGTAGGTGGAGCTGAGAGAGCTCTGCGAGAGCTGCGACTTACCCAATGTCCCTCAGCTGACTTGATGTGGAGGACTGGGGAATCAAACCTGGTTGTCCAGATTAGAGTCCTGCCACTCTTAAGCACTACACTAAACCAGCTCTCAGTTAATAACAATCCATGTTTGAAAAAGGTCTTGAATACTGAGCAAAACTCTGGCTGCCATTATAAGCATAAATTTTGGGAGTGACATACTTAACCCATGATACATTGCCATTTGGTCTGGGGAAATAAAAACTTCCCAAACAATGTATTTTATTTTTTAAAGTAAGGGCCGGAAAATGCGGGGGGGGGGGAGCGTGGCTGTTGGCCCCAGAACAAAGTAACGCGCGGTGGTTAGGTGTTAGGTGCTGATCAGACGGCTAGTCTACAGCACGGCAAAGAAGCAGCACGGCGCGTTCACACCAGCAATTGCGCCGCTTCTGTGGCAAATGGGTTTTTTTTTTCTCATCGAAGTTTGCGTATGTGCATGATCGTTTGTTTGCATCCTGTGGGGACTTAAAAAAAACAAACATCCGGTTTGCAAGGGGACATGGGCGGGCACCAGATGCCACAGGTTTCCAGCAGAAACGCGATCAGACGCCCACCCTTGCCCCACGTTTTCTGGAAACTAGTACATCGTATGTGGTGGCTTTTTACTCCACATCTTCGGCAACAAGCCACGGGTTAGCCACGGGTGCACTACACTTCCCAGATGTTGCGGTGTGATAGTGCCCGGAAAATCCGCCTATCATCCATGTCTTCAGCGTGGCAACTTCTCCGTGTGAACGGGGCCTAATAAAGGTAATATAAAAGCAGTGAGATAGTTGCAAGAACTAAATTCTATGTCCACTCAGAAAACAGCATTTCAACTGTTTCTCCATTTCCAGTGCAGATCCACATGACACATCCTGTATTCATCTAGAACCTTTTAGGGGTAAATCAGGAGTCTGCAGTTGGTAGGGAAGGTCATGAAATCAATACTTTGTTTCTAAAAGACAACCAGGGTTTCACAGAACCTTCCTTCATCTTAATCCTACATTCCCCATCTTCCTTGGTTTGCCAACCTCCAGGTAGGACCTGGAGATCTCCCAGAATTATACTGATGTTCAGAGTAAAAATTCAATTCCCCATGAGAAAATGGCTGCTTTGGAGGGCAGATTCTATGACGTTATACCCCACTGAGGTCCCTTCCCTCCCCAAATCCTGACTTCCTCGGCCTCCCCCTGCAAAACCTCGAGGAAATTCCTGACTTGGAGTTAGATTCAGGTAGGTAGCTGTGTTGGTCTGAAGCAACAGAACAAAGTTTGAGTCCAGTGGCACCTTTAAGACCAAGAAAATTTAATTCTGGGTTGAAAGCTTATACCCAGAATTGAACTTTTTTTTAAAGGTGCCACTGGACTCAAACTTTGTTCTCTAACTTGGAGTTGTCAGCCTTACTTCCTCTTCCTCACTGATTCTGCCTTCATCATAATCCCATTCATCTACTGCTCTTTCAGCTATCTTGTTAGAAATGCAACTGTCCCAAATGTCACCTTGTTCAGACTGCACTAGGATTCTACAACACCTAATGCACCTGTCAGGTAAGACAAAACAAATCAAAGCTCAAAAAAAAATTGTTTCCAGGGCTTCTGGTTGGGGGGAAATGGCAATTTGACGCACCTTGCAATCGTGCAGGGTGGACGGGGGCTCCTTCTGACAGGTTGGGCTATTTATCAGCCCAACGCAACCTCCCCCAGGCAGGGGGAGAGTCTGGCAAGCATCAAGACCCTAGGGAGAGTTGAGATTGGTGTGATCAAGTCTCGGAGGAGGCTTGTATTACACTTTGATCCCCTCTCCTGAAGCAGGCGAAGCATTCAGCACTAAAGGAGCTCACCGAGCTGAGTATTCAGCTTAAAATTGCCATTTCCTGATCTCATGGATTAAAGGGGAGAAAGTTGGATCGATTGAGACAGTGTGAAAACCAAAGTAAACAAACAAGGTAATGATTACAATTTTACTTACTGGAGAACAGCTGAGAGCGCATGTGGAGATATCCGGATAAGTGATAAAGAATAATAAAGAAAGACTGAGCAAAATTGGACGTTTAAAAATGGATAAAGCGAAAAAATGGGGAAAAGGTAGTTGCTTTGCATTTCTGTGGTGGTGGGAAGATAAGAACTGGAAACTTACATATTAAATTGCAAAAGCACGGAAGAGCTGAGAGAAAATAGAGCAGAAGGGTGAAAGACAGGAAGTGACGCAGGTACCACTAAGTTCAGGACTTTGCCTAGACGGGACTGGAAAGATCCGATGGGGGACAGGAAGTGGCAGACCGGAAGATGACGGGGGACCAGCGAAGAAGAACACTGGAAGGTAAAGGCAGATGTGATTGTGCGCTTGACAGGAAGTGCTAAGAAGGACCTACTCTATACTATAGAATTATAGAGTTCAAGCGCCCGACATTTTGAGGAGGACTGAACTTTAAAACTTAATTTTAAACCAGAGAAAAAGAGTTGAAGGACTGAAAGTAAAGCGGTTCGAATAAGCGCTTCAAGGGCTATTGATTTGTGTAAATGGATTTTACTGAAGAATAATAACGGATCTGAAACCCAGGCAAAGAGCTGTGTCATTTTCAACCCCGAAGATGACGAGGAAGTAAGATAAGGAACTGCAAGCTGTATTGGAAGCTATGGAACAGAGAATGACAGATGCGATTCAAGACATGGGAAAACAAGTGAAAGACATGGGAAACCAGATGAAGGAGCTGGTAATGTCAGAAGTAGCTGAACTTAAGAAAGAAGTGGGAGAAAAACTTGAAAAGGAGGTGGGTGAACTTAAAAAAGAGTTTCAAGCTTTGTCACAAAAGTCTGCGGAAATAGAGCAAAAAGTACAAGATGTTAAGCTTAAAGTAGATACAGTGGTTAAAGAGAATAAAATACTGGATACTATGATGGACTATACAGCTATGCAGACTCATCTTCGGCTGAGAGGTGTGGAAGAGGAAGTTAATGAGGATATCAGAGACAGAGTGATTAAAGCCTTTGCAGAATATCTTAAAGATGATGCTGACATAGAATATAGTTTTGACCTGGTTTACAGAGTGAATTCAGCCTACGCACAGCAGAAAAACTTGCCAAGAGATGTGATTGTTAAGCTGGTGACTAAAAGGATGAAAGAACTTATTGTGAGGAAGCAATTTAAGGAGCCTTTTGTGATGGATGGAAAGAAGATAATAGTAATGAAAGAACTTCCCAGGGTAATTGTTTATGACAGAAAGAAGTTTAAGAAGCTTACTGACAAACTGAGACTGCTGGATGTAAGGTACAGGTGGGAAATACCACATGGATTGAGCTTTAACTTCCAGGGTCAAAGACAGACAATTAAAACAATGGGACGAATGTTGGAATTTATGTATGAGAACGCTAAAGATTTTGGTGATAAGTAACTGAAGATCATGATGGAGCACAAAGTGATATCATGGAATGTAAATGGACTTAATTCACCTAACAAGAGAAAAATTGTGAAACATTGGCTGGGAAAACAAAAATGTAATGTAATTTGTCTATAGGAAACGCATATTAAAAAACAAGACTTTAAATATTTGGCCGCCAAACAACTGGGAGAAGAATTTTATTCATTGGCAGCAAAGAAAAATAGGGGGACTGTGATTTATGTTAAGAAAGAATTTGAACCCAAAGAAATTTTTAAAGACAAAGAAGGGAGATACATTGCAGTGGAAATGACTATGCACCAAAAGAGAACTTTGGTAGTGAACATTTATGCCCCTAATGGAGCAAAAGAGAAATTTTTTGAAGAGTTGACTCATGAATTGGACCAGGTGACTTATGAACAAATTATATTGACGGGGGACTTTAATGGTATAGTTAATAATAAAATTGACAGGAAAACAAAGAAGTTGGATGAAAAAATAGGGAAGTTACCTAAAGTGTTTTTTAATTTGGCCAAACAGGAGAAACTGGAAGATATATGGAGGAAATGGAATCCTACATCCAAAGACTTTACTTTTTATTCAGATAGGCATGACTCTTTTTCAAGGATTTATATGATATGGGCGACTGGTGGCTTGGCTTTGAAAACAAAGAAAGTGGAAATTATGCCGAAAATGAACTCAGATCATAATCCAATATTGTGGATAACAACGGAAGGGAGGAGAAGGAAGCCAAGGTGGAGATTGAATGAAGATTTACTGGACCAACAAGTAATTGTGGATATTATAAAGGAAGAAACCAAGCAATTTTTTTCAAATAAACATGACTCAAGACATACAGATCCAAACAGTATGGGACACATATAAAGCGGTAATGAGAGGACTTTTAATTTCTTTAAACAGCAAAAAAAGAAAAAAAAGAGTGGAACAGCAGAATAAGACGTTGGAAAGAATTTGAGCAAAGGAGAAAGAATTAAAGAAAAGACCGGGAAAAAAGAAAATAATTAGAGAAATACAAATTTTGCAAGAACAGCTGAATACATTAATGAGTCAAGAAATTTATTGGAATTTGAAAAGGTTACAGCAGAAGTCCTTTGAAGGAGGCGAATAAACCGGGCAAATACTTGGCGTGGCAACTGAAAAAAAGATGAGAGAACAAGATTAGAAGTAAAATAGTTGATGGGGGGAAAGAAATTGTGGACAATAATGGGATTAAGAGAGCGTTTTTCAAATACTATGCAAATCTTTTTGGTAAGAAGTTAATAGATAAGGTTAAAATAAAGAAGTATCTGGAAAAAGTTAATATGCAAAAAATATCAGAAAATTTCAGAGTAATGTTAAACAATCCAATTACGAATGAAGAGATTCAGAAAGCAATCCAAGAGGCAAAGTTAGGGAAAGCTCCAGGACCAGATGGTTTTACAGTAAAATTTTACAAGAAACTTAAAGAGGAGTTTGTCCCAATCTTTGAACTTTTGACAAATGATATAAGAGAGACAAAGAAAATACCAAATTCGTGGAAGGAAGCTACAATTTCACTTATCCCCAAAGAAGTGCAAGATTTAACAAATGTAAAAAATTATAGACCAATTTCTCTTTTGAACAATGATTATAAACTCTTTGCGAAAAATTTTTCAGAAAGGCTTAAGGTATACTTACAGGACATTATTGAAGAAGAGCAAGCAGGTTTTTTGCCCAATAGACAGATAAAAGACAATTTGAGAGTGGTGGTTGATGCAATTGAGTATTATGAGAAACATCCGGAGAAAGAAGTTGGTTTCTTCTTTGTAGATGCAGAAAAAGCGTTCGATAATTTAAATTGGGATTTTATGTTCAGTGTGATGGAAAAGATAGATGTTGGGGAACATTTTAAGAATATAATAGAAGCAATTTACTCGGATCAAAAAGCAGCATTGGTAGTCAACACTGAAATGACAGAGAACTTTAAAGTGCAGAAGGGGACGAGACAGGGATGTCCTCTGTCCCCGTTATTATTCATATGGATTATTGAAGTTCTGTTGAGACAAATTAGAGAAGACAAAGAAATTAAAGGTTTAAACAACAAAGGTTTTTCTTATAAATACAGAGCTTTTGCGGATGATGTGATGTTTATGGTTGAAGATCCTATACGGAATTTGCCATTGTTAATGGAGAGAATAAAGGAGTTTGGAGACCTTGCAGGCTTCTATGTAAATAAGGACAAATCTAGGGTGATGAGTAAGAATATGACTGGAAAAAAACAAGAGGAGTTACAGAAGTCGGTGCACTGTGAGGTGGTGAAAAAGACTAAGTATTTAGGTATTGAATTGCCAATGAAAAATATAGATCTTTATAAGAATAATTATGACAAACTGTGGCCTAAAATACAACAAGATATCAAGAAATGGAATCAAGCCGAGCCGAGCCAGAAGGAAAAAATAGAAGGAGTGCACATTCCACCAGGGTGCTGGTAGGAAGTCCCACCCCAATTTCAGATGTGGCCCTAGGTAGGAACAGCAGTTCTTAGAACAGCATAATGTGAACCGCCCAGAGACCCCTTCGGGGGTTAGGGCGGTATAGTAAATCTAAGGTTAAATAAATAAATAAAAATAAATACTTTGAATTTGTCATTGTTGGGAAGAATCTCTGTGGTTAAAATGAACATTTTGCCTCAACTAATGTTTTTATTCCAGACAATTCCAATAGTAAGAGATTTGAAGGTATTCAATACGTGGCAAAGAGAAATTTCAAAGTTTGTTTGGGCTGGGAGAAAACCACGGATTAAAATGAAGATTTTGTGTGATGCGAAGGAAAGAGGTGGATTCCAGTTACCAAACTTTAGACAATGGACAAATTGACAAGGAAACTTAATAATTTGGAAGAAGAGGATTTTTTTGCGGACTGGAAAGATTTTAAAGACTATTTGGAAAACAATTGGGAAGTAAGGGACGGTTTATTTAGTTTTGATAATTACTGAAAGTTAATAGATATTGTAGAATGGATAAAGATGTATAACCAAATTAGGGAAGGGTAAGTTACCTATAGATTTGTGTAATAGATTTAAAAGGAGGTTAAGAGAATTTAAGAACTGAGCAGGAGGTTGGAGCACTGTGGGAAGCCGAAAGGGGGGGGAGGGGAGGAGGGTAGGATATAAGGGTATAAAAGTGTTTGATATATATTGACTTGTGTTTACCATATCCTAATAAAATGTTTTTTTTAAAAAAAAATTGTTTCCAAAGAAAGGTGGTTGGCAGAAGATTTAGAGCTTTAGAAATCTTTCACATGCTACTGATAGATGGCCGCTTTTAACTCACTTGTTTTGTTTATGGGGAATCTTTGGTACAAACAGGAAACTGTTTTGCGACCAATAAAGCCTATTTCACTTTCCAGGATTTGTAATACCTTCCTTTCCCATCTTTTCATCACCCACGTTGCAAATTATTCTAGCTCTATTTCCCTGGTGTATTAAGCTAGTATCTTTGCCAAGTCCCAGTTCTCTGTTTAGATTCTGGCATTGCAGCCTTAGGGCAATTTTATTCCATTTGTATTTTGCTGTCAGAAAAAAATATCTTTGGCTCCGGTCACACGGGCAGGAAACTGCGGGGGGGGGGAGCGTGGCTGTTTGCCCCAAGGCAAACTAACGCGTGGTTAAGCAACCAGACCTCCTGTGGAGGTTCTGTGGAGGTACCGTGGGTAGGGAGAGGTGCCGATCACAGGACACGCCCGCGCACAACGAAGACGCGTGCGGTGCGGCAAACTGGGGGTTTTGTGTGTGTACACGACAAATGCGCATGCTCCGTTGGGTGCGTGTGCGCATCCACGGACAATTGGGGGGGAAAAACCCACCTTTTTGCCAGGGGACATGGGCGGGCGCCGGATGCCACTGGAAACGCGATCAGACGCCCGCCCTTGCCCCGCAGTTTCCGGAAACTAGTACCTCCGAGGTACTAGTTTTTTGCTGCGTGCTTTCGGCAGGAAGCCTTGGTTGTGCCACGGAAGCGCTACACTTCCCAGATGTGCTGGTGAGATCGCGCCCGGAAAATCCACCTGTCTTCCGTCTCTCTTGCGTGGCTAATGTTCCGTGTGACCGCAGCCTTTATTCTAAAAATGGCCCTTGTATATCAGCACTCAAGTGACCTGATGGAAGTGGCAGAAAACTCACTTTTGTTTTCTCTTGCCTGTAGACACACTTTTTGCATTTGTTTGCTGTGTGTTTACTAGCTTCTCCTTTCACAGACTGCTAAATTCAGACTGCTAGGTAGAGTTCTTAACTTCCATTTTCAAAAATACTGGCTGGTTATTTTAAATCAGTTGCACAAATCAAATCAACCGTTGCTTCTGCAAAGAATTACTCACATGTTGTGGAGAGAGGGCAAACGTAGGCCTATTCTGCATCTAGCATAAAACCGAGAGATCAAACGAAGTGAAAGTGGCATGCAGTCTGGACTCTACCATAAAATCAATCAATCAAAGTGAAAGTGGCATGCAACATAGGGCGATTCTGCATCTAGCATTTGCTCACCATTTTCTCAACTGGGAGGAAAACGTGCAGCTCAAAACCACATCCAAATACCTCGGGGCAACGCATACTGACTGCAGAGTCACCCCTGAACGGCCATAAAATGGCCATAAATCTATGCAGAAAGTACAATTAAATCCAATCAAAGAACGCAAAAATGGCATGGAGTGTGAACAATACCATAAATCCCAATAATCACAGAGAGTCAAACCAGCATGCAATGCAGAGGGGAATTTCTGTTCCAATGTGGGTTTCATAAAACAACCGAGGGAAAAGCCAATGCAGAATTAGCCGTACAGGTGAATTTCTATTCCAACGTGGGTTTGGTAAAACAACCGAGGGAAAAGCCAATGCAGAATCAGCCATACAGGTGAATTTCTGTTCCAACGTAGGTTTGGTAAAACAGTGGAGTGAATGCTAGACGCAGAATGGGCTGTAGTGTAGTCGTTAGACTGCCAGGCAGACATTGGGGGACCCAGTTTTAAATCTCCCCACTGAGCCATTAAGCTCACTGGATGTCCTTTGCCCACCCACTCTCTCCCAGCCTAGCCTAACTCACAGGAAGGCTAAAATGGAAGACCCGAGGACTACATATGTCCTTGGAGGATGGCATAAATGTCCAGTTAGACAGCAATCAACTCACAAAAGCTTGCCCTTTTGAAAAATTTCAAGTTCACAGAAGGGAGCATCTTGCTTGCATTCAAGGCTCCAGTGTTCCACTGCTAATGCAAACGAGATGCTTGCATGTGCTTTATTTGTAGAAACAACAGCAGATTTTGATCCTCGGTGGTGGTGGTGGTGGTAGAAAGTGCCATCAAGTCACAGTTGACGTATGGCAACCCTGTGAGGTTTTCAAGGCAAGAGACATTCAGAGGTGGTTTTGCCATTGCCCGCCTCCACATCATGCCCTTGGTATTCCTTGGAGGTCTCTTGCCTCATCCAAATACTAGCCAGGGCCGACCCTGCTTAGCTTCGGAGATCTGATGAGATTGGGCTAGCCTGGGCTATCCAGGTCAGGACTCATCGGTAGTAGGGAAGATATTTATTAAGCAGCCTGTTCCCCAAAACATAAAAAATTAGGATAGGAATTCTGGGTCCCTTTTTGAGCCGGATAAGAGGTCTTCATTGTTCTACACAATGATCTTTGGAAAATGGTAAATTACTTAACTTAAATAGGTTTGTAATCTACCAACAGTACTTTTCTTACCCACCACCCACAGTGCAAATAATATATGGAACAATATAGGGAAGTGTTGTCAATGCCCTATGCACTGAAGTACCTTTGGGTGTTTCCAAACCCCAACTATTTGTGCGGTTGAAAAATCCTCTCTCCATATTAAAATAAAAACAAAACTGAAACATGAGTATATAACACAATATAGTATATAACACAACACAGTTCTTAAAAATTTGAGATGTTTGCCCCCTACAGTAGAGTTCTATTATATGTCTAGTTGGAAATCTCCTTCAGCAAAGGTTGTGGTCTTCCAGCAAGAGGTGATACAGGTGTGAGGGGATACAGAGGGTAATACAGAAGGGACATAGAGGGGATACAGAGACCAATGTGGGCACAGAAGTCTGAAAATCTGCGCTTTCCCATCCACAAGGTGAGAAAATATGCTTTGACTCTGATCTTTCCACAAATATCAGAGCAAAGCGGGTTTGGAAAACATAGGATCAAACTAGAAGAACAAGGGAAGGAGATGACAGGAGAATGACTAGGAAAGGATGTCATATGGATACTGTTGATCTTAAAGGTGCCACCGAACTCAGACGTTGATCAGAAGAACTGTGGAAAGACTGAGCAGTAAACCTAGCGCAAGTTATGGAAGCAACCATTTTCTGGACCTTGTGCCAGTCTTAGTGTTGTGGTTGCTTACAAACTTCCCACATGGCAATTCTAACCGTCTGGAAAGGCAGCTGTTGTAGCATCTGACCATATTCTGGACCAAGTGTTACCATGCTGTCTGGTTTTCTCACTGGGCCATGGTTTTTCACCACATGAACAGAGATTACAAATGACCACTTCCCCAGAGCTTCCATGTTTTTAAGGTTTTAAGCAGTCATCACATGGGAGCTTTCACATACACTGAATAATGCACTTTCAATCCACTTTCAATGCACTTTGCAACTGAATGTTACTGTGTGAAATCCACTTGAAAAAATAGCTAAAGTATGCTGACATGATCATCTGATTCCACCCATCCCACTTCTTCCTGCTCTTCCTGCTCTCCCCTACAATGTCCTCAAGAATTTTCTTGGAGTGACTATATTCTGAGCTGGGTTATTGTGTTGCAGATACGTACAAATTATGTCCTTTTCATGATGTTTTAAACAATAACTGTATTTCAACTGGTGCATTGTGATTTTGTGGTTGCTTTATTTTACTCACCATCTTGAGCAATTCTTCAGCAACAGCACACATGTTTTATGTTGTTCAGTCGCACAGTCGAGTCCGACTCTTCGCGACCCCATGGACCAGCTCCCGCCAGGCCCTCCTGTCTTCCGCCATCCTCTGAAGTTGGCTCAATTTCATGTTCGTTGCATCGATGACACTGTCCAACCATCTCATCCTTTGCCGTCCCCGTCTTCTTTGACCTTCAATCTGTCCCAGCATCAGGGTCTTCTCCAGTAAGTGCTCCCTTCTCATTTGGTGGCCAAAGTATTTGAGCTTCAGTTTCATTATCTGGCCTTCCAGGGAACAGTCAGTGTTGATTTCTTTTAGGATTGACTGATTTGATCTCCTTTCAGTCCAAGGGACTCTCAAGAGTCTCCTCCAGCACCATAGTTCAAAAGAATCTATTCTTCGGCGCTCGGCCTTCCTTATAGTCCAGCTCTCGCAGCCATACATGACTACTGGGAATACCATTGCTTTGACCATGCGGACTTTTGTTGGCAGGGTGATGTCTCTACTTTTTATCATGCTGTTTAGGTTCGCCATCGCTTTCCTCCCAAGGAGCAGGCGTCTTTTAATTTCATGGCTGCAGTCACAGTCTGCGGTGATCTGGGATCCCAGGAACGTGAAGTCTGTCACTACTTCCACGACTTCCCCTTCTATTTGCCAAGGAGTGATGGGGCCGGATGCCATGATCTTAGTTTTTTTGATGTTGAGCTTCAAGCCCACTTTTGCGCTCTCCTCTTTTACTCTGAGCAAGAGGCTCTTTAGATCCTTTTCACTTTCAGCCATTAGAGTGGTATCATCTGCATATCTGAGGTTGTTGATCTTTTCCCCAGCAATCTTAATTCCCGCTTGTGATTCATCCAGGCCAGCATTTCGCATGATGTACTCTGCATATATATTAAATAAGCAAGGTGACAGTATACATCCTTGTCGTACTCCTTTTCCTATGCTGAACCAATCAGTTGTTCCGTATCCGGTTCTAACTGTCGCTTCTTGGCCCTTATACAGGTTTCTCAAGAGACATGTGAGGTGGTCTGGTACTCCCATCTCTTTAAGGACCTGCCATAGTTTGTTGTGATCCACACAGTCAAAGGCTTTAGCATAGTCAATGAAGCAGAAGTAGATATTTTTCTGGTACTCTCTTGCTTTCTCCATAATCCAGCGAATGTTGGCAATATGATCTCTCGTTCCTCTACCTCTTCGAAACCCAGCTTGTACTTCTGGTAGTTCTCTATCCACGTACTGTTGAAGCCTAGCTTGTAGGATCTTGAGCATGACCTTGCTAGCGTGTGATATGAGTGCAATTGTGCGATAGTTTGAACATTCCTTGGCATTGCCCTTCTTTGGGATTGGAATGTATACTGATCTTTTCCAATCCTGTGGCCACTGTTGCGTTTTCCAAATTTGCTGGCAAATGGAGTGCAGAACTTTAACAGCATCCTCTTCTAAGACTTTGAATAGCTCAGCTGGGATACCATCACCTCCACTAGCTTTGTTGTTAGTAATGCTTTCTAAGGCCCATTTAACTTCACATTCCAGGATGTCTGGCTCGAGGTCAGTGATTATACCGTCGTGGTTGTCAAGGACATCGAGGTCTTTCTTGTATAGTTCTTCTGTGTATTCTTGCCATCTTTTCCTAATCTCTTCTGCTTCTGTTAGGTCCCTACCGTTTTTGTCCTTTATCATGGCCAGCTTTGCATGGAACGCTCCCTTGATTTCTCCAATTTTCTTGAAGAGATCTCTAGTCCTTCCCATTCTATTGTTTTCTTCTATTACTTTGCACTGTTCATTCAGGAAGGCCTCCTTATCTCTCCTTGCTGTTCTCTGGAAATCTGCGTTCAGTTGGGTAAATCTTTCCTTTTCGCCTTTGCCTTTCGCTTTCCTTCTTTCCTCTGCTATTTGTAAAGCCTCATCAGAAAGCCACTTTGCTTTCTTACATTTCTTTTTCTTTGGGATGGTGGTGATTGCTGCCTCCTGTACAATGTCACGAACCTCCGTCCATAGTTCTTCAGGCACTCTATCTATCAAATCCAGACCCTTGAATCTATTCTTCACCTCTACTGTATATTCATCAGGGATGCGATCTAGGTCAAACCTGAATGGCCTCGTGGTTTTCCCAATTTTCTTCAGTTTAAGTCTGAATTTTGCAATGAGTAGCTCATGATCTGAACCACAGTCAGCTCCAGGTCTTGTTTTTACTGACTGGATAGAGCTTCTCCATCTTTGACTGCAAATTATATAGTCAATCTGATTTCGGTGTTGCCCATCTGGTGATGTCCATGTGTAGAGTCGCCTCTTAGGTTGTTGGAAAAGGGTGTTCGCTATGACCAGTGTGTTCTCTTGACAAAACTCTGTTAACCTTTGCCCTGCTTCATTTTGCTTTCCAAGGCCAAACTTGTCTGTTATTCCGGTTACCTTTTGACTTCCTACTTTAGCATTCCAGTCCCCTATGATGATGAGGACATCATTTTTTGGTGTTAGTTCTAGGAGGTGGTGTAGGTCTTCATAGAACCGGTCCACTTCAGCCTCTTCTGCATCAGTGGTTGGGGCATAGACTTGGATTACTGTGATGTTGAATGGTTTGCCTTGGAATCGGACCGAAATCATTCTGTCATTTTTGAGATTGTATCCCAGTACTGACCCCTGCACTCTCTTCTTGACTATAAAGGCCACACCATTTTTTCTACGAGATTCCTGGCCACAGTAGTAGATATAATGGTCTTTTGAGTTAAATTCGCCCATTCCTGTCCACATGTTTTATAAATAAATATTAATTCTGCATTCTGCTATTGCATTTTTCCAATATGGGAAAATGGGCCACAGTGGCTCAGAGTTTAAGATGCTGAGCTGCAGACCAGAAGGTTGGTAGCTCAGCAGTTCAAGACCCTAGTGCCGTGGGATGGAGTGAGCTCCCGTCTCTGGCCCCAGCTCCTGCCAACCTAGCAGTTCAAAAGCAAGGAATTGCAAGTAGATAAATAGGTACTGCTCCCGTGGGAAGGTAACAGTGTTCCGTGTGCCTTGGCATTTAGTCATGCCAGCCACATGACCACGGAAGCATCTTTGGACAGAGCTGGCTCTTTGGCTTGGAAACAGAGATGAGCACCGCCCCCTAGAGTCAGATTCGACTGGCTTTTGAGCAGGGGAAACCTTTACCTTCACTGCATTTTTAGCCTGGGTATTTTTACTTGGAGGACAAACCAAATGTAGATCCTCAAAGAACTCTGGTGTCACAACTGGAGTCGTCAGAGGTCACCATCACAGCATTTCAAGCAACAGTTCCCCAGATTTCTAACGAAAGGCACAAGTCATTTCTCCAAATGCAATTTTGCCCATGTGGTCACGTCATCAGTGTACTTTTGCAGGTTTGCCTCACTGTCATCTCTGTTTCTTAACAGAAGTTCTGGAGCTCCCAATTGCACAGGCTTGAAAGCTGAACAAAAAACATCCAGTAGAAGCAGTAACATAACCAGGGCTTTTTTAGTAGAAAAAGTCCAGCAGGAACTTATTAGCATAACAGGCCACACCCAACAGCAGAAACTCATTAGCCTATTAGGCCACACCCCTGACGGCACAGCTCATTAGCCTATTAGGCCACACACCCATTTTAGAGAAGTGTGGTCATCCAGCCACACCCACCTTTTGCTTCTTATTCCGTTTAGCTTGTTTGTTGTCAACACGCAGGGCTTTTTTTGGAGCACGAACTCCTTTGCATGTTAGGCCACACACCCCTAATGTAGCCAGTCCTAATGAGTTTCTGCTGTTGGGTGTGGCCTATTATGCTAATGAGTTCCTGCTGGGTGTGGCCAACTCGGGAGCCAGACGGAACTCCGTTCCTGTGCGTTCCTGCCCCAAAATAGCCCTGAACATAACCAAGACAGAAATGCTTAGACCATTTCCCAGTTTAGTGAGTTCCAAAAACACGGGGTGAGAGGGAGAAAATTTTGGGTTTGTGCCTAGTGAGGAAAAAATCTACTGCAAAAAATTTCACATAACGCGCAAATTTTAAATCATCAGTGTGGGGAATCTCACTACCCTGGAAATGGTCTCCGTCTTCTCAGCCCTTCCTTATGGAGCAGCACGATCCTGTGTTATACTGCCCACCAGTATTTGTGTGCAAGAGCCTTTTTATTTTAACATCTCTCTCCTCCTGATAAAAAGAATGTATTTGGGAGAGGTTCACAGAGTTGGAGGGGGTAGGAAAAATGATGAATACAAAAATGCCGGATCAGCAGTGAAGTTAGGCTTTTGAGCCCCAGAACACCTCCCTGGGAGAGAAGAGGGAAAGGTGAATGGCAACTTTTGTTACAGCAGATGGTGAGCCTGATCTGGAGAAGGAAAAGAGGGCAGGGCAAAATAAGAAAGCCTCAGAAGAAATTCTGGGTTTCCATCTCTCTCAGAGGCACCTCTGACTTGGGAGGCTATGAATTTCACATTGAACATGTTCAATTTACCATGTTTGGAATTGTCTAGCAGACATGAGCTGATCACCTAGTCCATTTGGTTCATGCTGAATGTCTGCAAATGCCTGCCAAACAGGTTTGCATTCAGGGTTCCCCCCCAGCCCCCAGAACTGAGCATGAGCCAAAACATTTCTGATCCAAACCGGTCAACAGGCAGTGTGACTAGCTATGACAAACATGAAGAGTTATGACTGATTTATATGATTTGTGACTGATTTAGCTGTTTATGGCTACATCCAAGTCAGTGAGCCAACATTTCCCTGCATTTACCCCTGCCATGATACCAGAGGGCAAGGGCTAGGAACTTTTTTAAAAAATGAAATGACATTTGTGTGCATGTTATTGTTTTTTTTAAAGCCTTCCAATACCACAACAGAGAAAATGGTGGTCACAGCCGGAGGAAAAACCAATTGCTGTGCATTCCATTGTTAGGAAGGATGATGATGGTGATGGTGATTTAGGATTTTAACCACCCTCCCCCGCCAAGGCAGGGCTCGGGACGGTGTACAAGATAATGATTCACAAAATCCATGGTTACAAATCAAAAACAATAGAAACACAATATTTAACCAAAACAGATGGTGCTAAAATTTCAGCAGTGCCACTGCCTCATGGGGGGGGGGGCAGGGAATGGGAGTGCCCAGAAGGGTGCAACCATTGCTGTCCTCAGCCAAATGCCTGGAGGAACATCTCTGCCTTACAGGCGCTGTGGAACTGTATCAAGTCCCGCAGGGCATGGATGTTATTTGGCAGAGAGTTCCACCAGGTTAGAGCCAGGGCGGAGAACACCCTGGCTCTGGTCGAGGACAGCTGGATATCCCTCAGGCCAGGGACCACCAATAGATTCTGATCTACTGAGTGCAACACTCTTCTGGGGGTATACTGGGAGAAGTGGTCCCAAAGATACTTGTGTCCTGGACCGTTAACGGCCTTAAAGGCCAGTACCAAAACCTTGAACCTGATCCAATACTCCGCTGGAAGCCAGTGCAGCTCATGCAGCACAGGGTGGATATGTGCTATATGTGGAGTCCCCCTAAGGACCTGTGCTGTTGTTTTCTGTACCAGTTGGAGTTTTTGGGTCAGTCTCAAGGGTAGGCCCACGTAGAGCAAGTTACAGTAGTCTAATCTGGAGGTGACTATTGCATGGATTATTGTGGCTAGGTCAGGATGGGACAGGTAGGGGGTCACATGTGTTTTGCTCCCTCTGGGACTACTAGAGAGAGCAAACCACATTGGGGGGTGAGGAGCCTTGAAGCAATAGGAACACACAAGTGATGGAAATCAGAATGCGGAAGAGACCATTAAATAATCCACTTTCAATGCACTTTCCAACTGGATTTTACTGTGCAAACTAGCAAAATCCAGTTGAAAAAATGCATTGAAAGTGGAGCATTAAAATGAAGACTCCCCATTATTCCTGGATATTCCTGCCTATTTCCAGGATTTTTCAGGAATCAGTGTTCAGTGTGCTGGTATCCCAAATACCATTTCAGCTGACCAGAATATTTGCAAATACCAATAAGGTATTTTCTAGATTTTTTCAGACTTGAAATAACCACGCACACATCCCTATTCTTGACTGCTTCTACAGAATTTCATCTGTATGCCCCTAGTGCTCAATGCATATGCATCAGAATCAACAGTAGAAAACAAATGATTGGGATTTATTTGGCTATTTTTTAGTACTTATATGTCCTTGCAGCACAGTCAAAAGTTCTTCAAATGTTGGGGCATTTGCCTTTCTTGTCTCTTAGGTTATAGGAAGCACCTCCCACCACTCCTTTCTCCTCCAGTTCCTTGTCTCCTCCCTCCGGACTGCTGTCCTCGTCGCTGCTAATAATTTTCCACTTGGCGAGTTCTGCTTCTTCCTCTAAGCTGGCGTGTCTCTTTAGAAACTCTTGTGCTTTGAAAATAGAGTCAATCTTCTCCCTTTTGTCTTTAAATTTGAAGACCAGCCCTTCTGGAAACAACCACCTGTAGTTAATTTGACAGTTTTGCAAGAATATGGTCAGTCCCTTATATGCCTTCCGCTTCTGTCGTATTTCAAATGGCACATCTTTTAACATCCTTATAGACTGCTCTCCAATTTTTAAGGGTGTTGCTGAGGTCGCTTTAAGGATCTGATCTCTTACACGTTGTTTGGTAAACTTGACAACCACTTCAGCTGGCAGATTATTTTTCTTTGTAAAGTTAGAATAGGATCCGTACACCAGATCCATATCTTTGCTTAATTTTTCCGCTTCACTGCCCATCAGTGGTGCCAACGCTTCCATTAATATGCTTCTGAGATCTTCTTTTTCCGCTTCTTGAATCCCTTGAAATCGGAGAGTCAAATTAGATTTTTCCATTTGTAACATCAATAGTTTATTTTCTTGCATTTCTTGCTTTCTTTCCATTTTGCTGACCTTCTTCTTGATTTTCTGTGTATCTTCGGTTGAAACCAGACATTTCTTTGCAATCTCCTCCATTTTCTTAGCTGTGTCAGTTAACTGCATCTGCTGACTGCTGAGAACACTTTCCATGCTTGTTAAAGTTTGGCTGATTTTCTGCATCTGATCCAGCAGAGGGCGAAGCATCTCACTCTCTTGATGATTGACAGCCGAACCAGAGAGGCGGGAGCTGGAACCGGAAGTAGTCATTAGCTTCTTCGCTTGCTTTTCCTTCTCCTTATCTCTTTTGGCTCCCGACATCTTGACTGATTTTTACTTTTAAAAAGTCCATGCCACACTGCTTGGGAGTTAATCCCGTTTCTTCGCTTTAACCAAATGCCCAAAAGGTAACTTTACTTCTTTCAATTTTCACTCCCCCCCCCAGATTTATTTGGCTATTTGGACCTAGATCTACTGTAGTTGAAATGCCATGTCCTGAACTGTTGCAGGATATGGCAAAGTTGTTATGTCCAAAGCAAATGGAGAGTCAATATGTTGTCGAAGGCTTTCACAGCCAGAGTTCATTAGTTGTTATAGATTTTCCGGGGTGTATGACCGTGGTCATACTACAATGACTACAACGTAGTACAAAGGTACTACAATGCCAAGACCACGGCCATACAGCCTGGAAAATCTACAACAACTAAATGGAGAGTCGTTATCCAATGCTGAGAGGATTGTTGTACTGCTGATGCTTCAGAAAATACTGATTGACACTCCCGTTTGGTTTAATTTTGTAAAAGTATAATACAGGACATTTCTGTAACCCTGTCGCCTTTATACGTTGTATTACCATCATGCTAAGTAATGAACATTGATTTTCTTAAAAGGATCAAATAACTTGGCCTAGAATGAGCAACACCTAATCTCCTAATGGGTTTTAACTTAAGAGAAATGAAGTGCTCAAAGAGATATATGAATATTTTGGAGGCTCCTTAACAAGCATTTAATTAAACTACTCAACCCAATGAAAAGTGGCTGCATTTTGAAGGCATACTTTTAGTTAATAGCTCTCTCTCTCTCTCTCTCTCTCTCATACACACACACACACACTTTCTCACCCAGGTTGTTTTAGGGAGTATACAGTTCATCCCTTTATCAGTATATGCTAGCCCAGGGCAAACTTGCTTGGAAAATAACTGGAATATTTGGCCAACCAATCAACTGCTCGCAGTCCCTGTCGGTTGCTTAGCAACTACTACTCATCAGCTCCTTTTACCTTTATCTCAGGAATATTACCAAATCAGATTTCAGCATGGCTTTCACAAGCCACTGAATATGGCATTGGCTGGAGAAAGGAAAACGGCCATAATGGTTAGCCAATGGCACGACGGGATGCTCCAATCCTTTCTATTTATGTGCACTGAATTTTGCAACATTTAATAATACTGAATTTATTTGTTTTATTTATTTATTATTTGTATTTATACCCCGCCTTGCCTGACAAGCAGGCTTTATATCCCACCTTTCTCCCCAACAGGGACACAAAGCAGCTTGCATCATCCTCTGCCCCTGTATTTTATCCTCCCAGCAATCCTGAGAGCCTGGGATTGGCCCAAGGTCACTCAGCAACCATCTGTGTCAGACAGGGAACTTGAATCTGGGTCCTCTAGATCCTAGTCTGACATTTTAGTTTCTATACCATGCTAATGTTTCCTTCCCCCACAAAGTGTCTCAGAATAAAATAAGAACATAAGAACATAAGAGGAGCCAATGCTGGATCAAGCCAATGGCCATCTAGTCCAACACTCTGTCACACAGTGACCAAAAATACCAGGTGCCATCAGGAGGTCCAGCAGTGGGGCCAGGAAACCTGAAGCCCTCCCACTGTTGCCCCCCCCCCAAGCACCAAGAATACAGAGCATCAATTGCCCCGGACTGAGAATTTCTACCTATACCTTGTGGCTAATATCCACCAATGGACCTCTGCTCCATATGTTTATCCAATTCCCGCTTGAAGCCGTCCATGCTTGTAGCCGCCACCACCTCCTGTGGCAGTGAATTCCATGTGTTAATCACTCTTTGGGTGAAGAAGTACTTCCTTTTATCCGTTCTAACCCGACCGCTCAGCAATTTTATTGAGTGCCCATGAGTTCATGTATTGTGAGAAAGGACAAATTAACTCTATCACTACAAGGAAGAAGAGATAACATCTTTAAAGACGCATGGTCGAGATTTCACAAGTGGATTGAGAACTTTATTAAAAACTGATTATAATAAAACAATAGGATTAACTCATTTAAGATTTGTTAGGTGCAAAGAAATAGGAGAAGAAATTCTAAATAAGGTGAATGATTGTGAGACGGAACCCTGTCTATGTACTTTGTAATTTGTGGCTCTGTTTGTCTTTTTCGTTAGAAATTTAATAAAAATTATTGCATAAAAATAAAAAAAAGAAAGGGAGAAAAGTACTCCTTTCTCTACCTGCTCTATCCCATGCATAATCTCCCATTACCTCCTAGCTCCACTGCCACTCTGCACGTACCATGCTTCCTCACTAGGCTGCCAAACCAGATCAGTGGTTGACGGCACCCATTTCCAGAAGGTACCAAGATTGTCTCTGTTATGGAGTCCAAAACTGAACCCTGTGGGTCCCCAGGGCTGTTGCACACAACTAACCAGACCATTTCTTAAGTTTATTAAAATATTGTAAAGTTTTACTTAATTTCTGTCAAAACAAAGATTTATCCTACTGGCAACACAATACTCTAAAGTCATATAGCAGGAAAACAAGAAAACTAGCTTAACTATCTAACACACATTTTCAGGACTTGCGTTAGATGGCACAAACCATATGTCCAAGACTCAAAGGCCACAGCTTAAGCATTCTCTAGGTTGCTGTCTATTGCAACATGAGTATATCATAATCCAGCCCTTCAGTCCACCAAAATCCAAGCTAGCCAGCTTTTCCAGGTTCTTAGCTCAATTATAGTTTTTTGTCCAAGCAGCATCAGGGGAGGATGACATCCAATCAGCACTCAGTCTTGCTGGAACCCTCTAGAAAATTACCTCATCACTCCTGACCTCCTCCTGCCCATCCTGTGGGCAAAAGCAGATTCTCATGAGAAGCTGATTAACACTTTTCAGCTCTGGCCTTGAATAAGGGCTATGGAGACCAAGAGATCAATAGTAACACCTGCAGGATGGAATGAGCCCTGTACCATGCACATTAAGCCTTAAGGGATGAAGTCAGGAGGGCTTTGCCTCACAGTCTCCTCTGAAGCTGCTCCAAATGGAAACTGGGACTTTCTGCAGTAGGTTTGCCAGGTCTGGGTTGGAAAATACCTGGAGATTTTGAGGGTGGATCCGGGAGAGGGTGGGATTTGGGGAGGGGAGGGGCCTCAGCATGGTACAGTGCCATAAAGTCCACCCTTCAAAGCAGCCATTTTCTCCAGGGGAGCTTAACTCTGTCAGCTGGGGATGAGCTGTAAAAGCAGGAGATCTCCAGGCCCCAACTGGAGGCTGGCAGCCCTATTCTGCAGGCAAAACATGTCCTCCACCACTGAGCTTTCCCCTTTGTCTCAGGCCAGCTGATCTGTTTCCTCACCAATCTCCCAATTCTCTCTACAGCCATTATGCCTTTCTATCATCCCTTTACCTATTTCACTGCCCACAGACCTTTAAAAAAAAAGAAGACTGGGATAGTTTCCTAAGCTTCAGCCTGCAGTTTCCTATAAAGGACAGAACTGGGGGGGGGGCATGCACATAGCTGCAGAAAGGTGAGGCAAACTATTGGAGGTGAGTGCTTCGCAAGCTGGCATCCCACGTGGGGAACCATCAGTCAAGTTTTCCAAAAGAGCCTCAAAACCCAAAACTTTAGAACAAGGAAAGCACAAGCCAACTGGGAGCGTAGTTATACAGTGACAGTAGAAAATAAATACACTGAGCAGTTCTGGTCATCCTCAAATGGTACTGCATGGCTGTTTATGTCAAGTTTCCACAATTACACCTGCTTGCAAAATTCTTCTCCCAGCCCCATCCTCGATACCCAACAATTTCTTAGTGGGAAAATGCATGTGGTGAGTAAGAAAGATGTTTCAACATCCTCCTTTTCTCGGAATCCCCCCCCCTTTAAAATCCATTATCCTGATAGACCCACACAAAACCTTATTATATTTTCAACCCAGTCCTGAAGCCTGCTGAGGTGGAGGCAGACGGTTGCCAATGAAAAAGCAGTGCCGCTTGTCCATTCCCTAAAGACATTCCACGGGGGGAGAACCAATGCACACCCCTCCTCAAGGCATAGACAACAGAGCAAGTGACCCTGTCCCCTCCAATCGTAAGCAGACCTCCTAGGTACACTTCCCTGTGAGTACGGCATCAGCAAGGCCTGGGTTGGGTTGCTCCCTATACGCACACACTACTGGCTTCAGCTGTGGGAGCAGGCATTTTTGAGATGGTGCTCATTGTAGTGTATTCTAATTGACTTGAATGCATGTACTGAATGTAACGTGAATCATCTCATTGCCATCTCATGATAAGCTTCGTCCTGGGCTAGGCTCCTAATGTAACCAATAGGAACACTAGCCCAGGAAGCAATATCCAATCACCATGAAGAAGCCCCTGAGCGGGAACGTTCGTGATTGGCCCTTATAGGTTCAACCTTATTGGTTGTGAAATGTACAGTAGGCGTGGCTATATTAGCCAGGAATGTTTAAATACAGAGTAGCTGCTATGTTAAAGCTTTTCTGGCTGACTGATGTTGTACCGTGTTGGAGAAGTATTGAAGTTGAAGAATAAAAGCCACATTCTTGCTGAAATCACTCTCCGACTCTTTGTTAAGCTCACGACTTAACACTCATGCTCCTGTGAGGGGTAGGGAGGAGGTAGGTATGGACTCCAGGGCCTGGGCAGATGGATTCCAGCCCCTGCTTTCCTATGAATGTGTGTTCTTCCCCCTTGGGTTCAGCTTCCAGTGATGGGATACCTCTTAGGGTTGTGAACTTGACACACAGCCACACAGCAAGACCTTTGCTCTCCCCCTTGAGTGTTAGAGCGAAGTGCTCCCTCAGTAGTGTTAAGTGTTCTCTCTGTGCCTCTTCTGCCATGAAGAAGAAGAGAAGAGATTGGATTTATACCCCATCCTTCACTCAGAGTCTCAGAACGACTTACTATCTCCTCCCTCTCCCCACAACATACACCCTGTGAGGTAGGTGGGGCTGAGGGAGCTCTGAGAGAACTGCTCCCGAGAGAACTGTGACTGGCCCAAGTTCACCCAGCAGCTGCATGTGGAGAAGTGGGGAATCAAGCCCTGCGGGCGTTGGAATGAGCTCCCAGATGACATCAGGGCCCTACGGAACCTTTTGCAGTTCTGCAGGGCCTGTAAAACTGAGTTCTTCCACCAGACTTTCGATTAGGGTGCAGCCTTTCAATATCAGGGCCCTGTCCCCTAACATAAACATCAGCACCAATTTAAGAAGCAACAGTCTGGCAAGAATGCGGATTATGGTGGTAGTGACCATCTGGATGTGAGAGAACGCTGCCATCTTTTATTAATACTTATGTTCAGGGGTCATTTCGTAGAAAAAGAGGTTCAGGAGCTCATTAGCATAACTCATTAGCATAACTTATTTGCATATGCCACATCCCCTAACATCACTGGAAGTGTGTCAGAAGACAACACCCACCGCTCAGGCTCCACTGGACTGTTTTGGATTGCTAGCTAAAAGCAGATGCCTTTCTAGTGTCCCTTTCTAGCCACTCAACATCTCCAGATTGAGCATGCTCCATTCCTTGGTAAAAACATACTTTCTGCAAGTCCCAGCTTGCCAGTTGAAGCATGAGCTCCAAAAGAGACACTGAGTTCTTTCTGGCCCGTTTGTCATAAGCAATGGAGACTCTGTGACTCCATGCTAATTAATAATCCCGTAGAGGACATGCAAGCCAGAATGCAATCTTCTTTGAGTCTCCAAGGATTTTATTGGCTTCATGATGCTTAGAAGAGTAAAAAGAGATACCATTATTTTTAGTCAGCAAAGTAAATAGATGCGGCTCTAAAAATACAGACTCAGTTGGGGGTTGTTAGAAAGTACCTTCTAAAGACGTTTCCAGCTTAAAGTCACAGCAAAAACTAATCTGCTAACAAATTTGAGTTTTCTAGGACTGCCTGACTTTAAATGGATTAATCCATTAAGTAATCGATTAAATGTAAATAAATGTACATATTGTCAAACATTAATCTGGCCTGACTGCAACCGTACTTCATAGCCAAAGCTACTGTAGCTTGGTTGGGAACTTGAATGAGTAATGAAAGTTTTTGGCAATATTCTGATTACAGGAAAGATGAAGGGTACACACTCATTAATGGTAGTTCTATTACAGTAAATATAAATGAGAAATTCCACCTTCTGCAGCCCAATTTAGGCAGAAGGCTCAACCACTCAGGAAGGAACTGAAAGAGAATGAAAGGTGTATTAATTATCCAGTCAGGCATCAGTGCCTCATTCATTTCATTGGACCCTAAGGAGCAAATTGGTACTGGAAAGTTGCTAAAAAAAATCAAATGTTTCCAGAGAATTTGCCCTTTTATAAAATAATCCTTCACATGTTGCTAAAGTTACTAATTCCCCTATTCATCAATAAATGGGGAGAAATCGTCGTTTTCTAGCTGAAAGAACAACTCTTTTGCCCACGAGTGATGCACAACAAATTTTTCTGTAGCTCATATTATTGGGAAATGTTATGCATTAAGATAACTGAACCTGAAAATGTATTTATTCTTTACCCATTATTATCTCTGGTCTAAAAAATTTTGGTAGTTGAACAAATTATAATATATGTTCCAATCTTGCTGTGTTTATCAATGTATATATGACTCATAGAGTCAGGTCCTGAACTGTGTTGGTCTGAAGCAACAGAACAAAGTCCAGTGGCACCTCTTAGACCAACAAAGTTTAATTCTGGGTATAAGCGTCCATGTGTATGCATACTTCATCAGATATGAAGCGTACATGCAAATGAAAGCTTATACCCAGAATTAAACTTTGTTGGTCTTAAAGGTACCACTGGACTCAAACTTTGTTTTATATGAGCTCTGACTCTACATTTAGCATAGATTTATTATTTATTTTATTTATTCCATTGCATTTATACCCCGCCCTTCCCGCGAACGGGCTCAGGGCGGCTTACACGAGCACAAAGTGCACACAATACATAAAATAGATAAAAGCAGTTAACATTCAATTCCATCAGGATGCAAGAATAGAGAACTCCCCACATTTTGCATAGCAGAGGGGAGGGTTAAGGTCACACTTGGGTGTTACATGGTCCTCCAGCGGTGTCACTCTATGGTGGAGCGGTGGTGATAATAGCAGTGGCGGCTCCCACTCATATGCCTGGCTGAAGAGCTCCTTCTTATAGGCACTGCGGAACTGCAGAATGTCCCGCAGGGCCCTGATCTCCTCCGGGAGCTCGTTCCACCAGATAGGAGCCGCCACTGAAAAGGACCTGGCCCTCGTTGCTGCAAGCCTGGCCTCCTTAGGGCCCGGGGTCACCAGCCGGTGTTGTGACCCCAACCGAAGTGCTCTTTGGGGAATATGTGGGGAAATGCGGTCCCTCAGATATGTTGGACCCAGGCCATGTAGGACTTTAAAAGTGAGCACCAGCACTTTGAAGCGAATCCAGTATGCTATAGGGAGCCAGTGCAGCACTTTCAGCATAGGTCGGGTGTGCTCCCACCTAGGGGTGCCCACCAACAACCTGGCCGCAGCATTCTGCACCAGCTGCAGCTTCTGGATTTGCAACAGAGGCAGCCCCATGTAGAGAGCGTTACAGTAGTCTAGCCTCGAGGTGATCGTCGCATGGATCACTGTAGCTAGGTCGTTGTGGTCGAGGAAAGGAACCAACTGCCTCACCAGCCGAAGATTATAAAAGGCTGATCTGGCAGTGGCTGCCACCTGGGCCTCCATCGTTAAGGTGGGGTCCAGGAGAACTCCCAAGCTCCTAACCTCTGAAGCTGGCCCCAGAGATGCCCCATCAAAAGGTCGGGAGCGAGAGCCCCAACCCCGGTCCGGTCCGGCTCAAGCACAGGACTTCTGTCTTCACATGGTTTCATTTCAGCCGGCTCAGTCTGAGCCACCCAGCCACGGCTTGTAACGTCCAGTGCAGATTTTCTGGATTGGAGTCCGACTGGCCACCCACATCAAATAGAGCTGGGTGTCATCTGCTTATTGATGACACCCCAGCCCATGCCTCCGGGCAACCTGGGCGAAGGGATGCATATATATATATTAAACAGCATCGGGGAAAGCACCGCCCCCTGAGGCACCCCACATTCAAGCAGGTGCCTCTGGGACTGCTGTTCCCGTAGCACAACCCTCTGTCTCCGACCTTGGAGAAACGAGGCAAGCCATTGAAGGGCGAGCCCCTGAATCTTCGGCAAGGCGGTGGGACAGCAGCTGATGGTCGACCATATCAAATGCGGCCGACAGATCTAACAACAACAGCGCTGCCACACCGCCTCGATCCAGGTGCCTACGGAGGTCATCACTAAGGGCAACCAGCACAGTCTCCATCCCATGTCCCTGGCGAAAACCTGACTGGAATGGATCAAGGACGGAAGCGTCATCCAGGAAGCTCTGTAGCTGAGTCGCCACCGCCCTCTCAATCAGTTTGCCCCAAAAAGGGCAAATTGGACACCGGCCAATAGTTGGCCAATTCAGCCGGGTCCAAAGTTGATTTTTTCAGGACAGGGCGGACCATCGCTTCCTTGAGTGTCTCGGGGAACCGCCCTTCCAAGAGGGACTTGTTAACAATCTCCCTCAAGGCACCTCGAAACCCCTCATGGCCCACTTTAATGAGCCAGGAGGGGCACGGATCAAGGCCGCATGTGGTTGGATGCACAGATACGAGCAACCTGTCGACTTCCTCCAGGCTGAGGTGGTCGAAACACTCTAAACCCGGAGTCGAAGACGCACAAGGGGCCTTGAGTTCACTAACTGTTTCAACTGTAGCGGGGAGGTCAAGGTGGAGCGACAAGACTTTATCCACGAAATAGCTCGCAAAAGCCTCACAGCCAATGTCCAATTCCCTACTATATTGTCTGCCCTGTGGCAGAGCCGTCAGAGATCGAATTGTTCTAAATAATTGGGCTGGGCGAGAGCTTGCGGACGCAACCCTGGCTGCATAGAAATCCCTCTTTGCAGCCTTGACTGCCATCTCATAGGATCTCATAAACGTCCTATAGGATGCTCTTGTAGCTTTGTTACGGGCTCGGCGCCACTGTCTCTCTAACTGTTTTAGCTCTTGCTTCATCAGCCGCAACCCCTGGGTATACCAGGGGGCCAGCCTAGAGCGAGGGCGCAGAGGGCGCCGGGGAGCGATCACGTCAATGGTTGTAGAAAGTCGACTATGCTAGTCATCCACGAGCTCATCCAATGAACCGCCAGGGGGCATCAGATCCCGCAGGGCCAGTTGAAGCCGCACTGGGTCCATTTGGCTCCGCGAGCAAGCTATAATCCGCTTGCCACCTATACAGGGTCGGGGCGGGACATTCACACGGGCCTTCAGGGCATAGTGGTCCAACCATGGCACTGCTTTCACAGTGATCCAGTCCACTGTAATCCCCATCGCGAAGATTAAATCGAGTGTTTGCCCTGCCTGATGCATAGGGGCCAATACACATTGGGAGAGTCCCAGCAATGCCATGGACGTCACTAGGTCCGTAGCCCGGCTACAGGTCGCATCATCGGCATGGACGTTGAAGTCACCCAAGACTAAAAGCCTAGGGTGCTCCAGCGCCCAGCCTGATACGGCCTCCAGCAGGGACGGCAGGCTACTGGCCGGCGCGTTAGGCAGACGGTACACCAGCCAGATTGCCAAACTCTCCTCGGCCTCCAGGACCAGACCAATACACTCTAAGCCTACAATCTCCAACGTAGGGAGCACCCTGAAGGAGTAAGCCTCCCGCACAAATATCGCCACTCCCCCCCGCCGCTTAGTCCGTGATTGGTGTAGGACCGAGAGCTACCGTCTCTCCCTCCCGCACCCAGGTCTCGGTCACGCACGCCAGGTCAGCCTGTTGTTCTATGACAAAGTCCCGAAGGACTGTTGTCTTGTTGTTAATAGACCTGGCGTTACACAGCACCAATGATGGAGGGGGTTTACTAATCCTCGCCCCACTGGCAACATCCTTTGGGATGGGTCACAGGCTGGAAGGACACCGAGCCCTTTTATTTCTCAGCATTCTTCCTTTGTCACTCCGCCTGGACATAGATGTACTGTGAATGCAGACAGGGCCACCAAACAGAAGCTACAACTCCCAGTTCAGGCACTGGGACCCCGGTCACACGTGCCGGAAAACACGGGGGGGGAGGCGTGGCTATTTGCGGCACCACGATTAGCCGTGTGACAATGCAATCAGATGCATCGGTGGCAACCCAAAGTTCTGGCCCTCGGCATGTGCGCAGCAATGAAGACGGCCGGAGGGAAAAGCTGCGCCGGCACAATCACACCAAGGGAGTCCTGAGGCAGCCCGTGGCAAACCGTCTGCTACTACCTTTGAGGAGGGTTTTTTTCTTATCGCACATTTTCGGCAGCATGCCACGGGTTGACCACGGGTGCGCTCCACTTGCCAGATGTGGTGTGATCACGCTCGGAAAATCCGCCATCCAATCGTGGCTCTCCCGCGGCAAATTCGCTGTGTGAACGGGGCCTGGGTTGTTTATAATTATTGTACTGGTGGAAGATTTAACAGCCCTTTGAAAAAGCTACATTGCTATATGACAAATGATGCAATCTTTTAAATATCATTACAAATTAGATTTATAACAAATGGCACACCCAGTCGCTCTCCCCAGTGGGGACCCAAAGCTGCATTGTTCAGCTGTCCTCCATTTCCTCCTCACAACAGCCTTGTGAGGTAGGTCTGGCTAAGAGTGTATCACCCAGCAACCTTCCCTGGTGGGCTGGGGGAATCTGAATATTAGGGACACATGACAGGTGGTTTAAAAGCTCTCCTACTACATGTTGTATGTCATGAAGATAACCTGGTTCAGGGTGCTCCAGTTCCCTTCATTTTTGGCACTGTAACCTCCATCATCATTCTGGAGTCAGTGGCCAGTTTTCAAAAATGTAGCATTATTTTCTGAGTTATGTTTGCCACAGAGACCGGTGTGGTGGTGGTTTGTCTCACCTGGGCTGGCATTTTCCCTTGCTTTTCAATTTTGGTCCTGGAACTCCCACAATTATCCTGAAGCTGGTGGCCAATTTTGAGTCGCCTAGCTTTATTTATTCTGTAATGAGTTATGCCTGCCAGTGTGGTGTGATGGTTAAAATGTCTGGGAAGTCTGGGTTCAAAGTCCCACTCCTGCCGTGGAAGCTTGCTGGGTGACCTTGGGCCAGTCACACACTCTCAGCCTAAACTACCTCACAGGGTTGTTGTGAGGATAAAATACAGGAGAGGAGAATTATGTAAGCTGCTGGAGAAAGGTGGGATATAAATAGAGTAAATAAACAAACAAACACGGAGAGACAATTCTTTTACTACTATAGAGTCATGGCAACAGCAAGCCAAGTGATTTGTTTGTTTTGTTACAATCTTTGCTTTGGATCAGGGTCATATGGGGGTGGGCCCCAATGGAATCTTTGTCCAGGGGCCCATGGTGGCTCTCAACAGCCATGAAGGCTGATGTGTTTCTGCCTCTGGCAAAAGAAGGAAACAAGTAGGGTCCATTTTAATTGACTAGTTTTGGTGACTGTGACTGGAAACCTATATGGCCTTTGCAGAGCAACCCAGAGTGCCCTTGACCAATAAATGTTTGTTTCTGAGTAATCTCCTAGTCTGGAATCTGACATGAAAACCTTAAGAATCCTAAACTGGTTAGTTGCCTTTACTATCCATAAAACTCTAAGAACCGTATACTCTAAGGACTGTCAAGCTCAAGTTAAGACCAAGAGAAGAGGGAATGAGAAAGACATTCGCTTATCAACATGAAGAAGAAGAAGAAGAGAAGAGAAGAGATTGGATTTATACCCCGCCCTTCACTACCCAAAGGAGTCTCAGAGCGGCTTACAAACTCCTTTCCCTTCCCCTCCCCACGACAGACACCCTGTGAGGTAGGTGGGGCTGAGAGAACTCCTGACAGAAACTGCTCTTTTTCAAGAACAGCTCTTGTCAGAACTACGGCTTGCCCAAGGTCATCCAGCCAGGTGCAAGTGGAGGAGTGGGGAATCAAACCCGGTTCTCCCAGATTAGAGTCCGCACACTTAACCACTACACCAAACTGGCTCTCTGCACACAGCAGCCCTTGAACAGTGGTTGTGACTGGTGCATAGCAGACATCATTTGTCCAGGCACATAATATGGCAACGATCTAATTTAAAGAGGATACTGTAGCAGTAGCACCACTCTATTTGTTTCAAGTTGTTGGTTTTTTAAAAAAAGAGAAGGTGAAAAAAGGTCAAATGGAGGGGGATGGGAGGGATGGGAGATGGTGAGAAGAAAGATGGGAAATCAAAGAGGGGAAACGGTAAAGACAAAATATGGTAACGTTGAAAGCTAATGATCCATTCCAGGTAATCGATTCATATCGTCAAGGGCTGCCGCGTGCAGAAATCAAAGGTTCTGGTATCTCAGTGCAGCCTGGATGAGCCAACAGTGGCTCCAGGTTGGAGTCAGAAATGGGATTTCAGGTGGGGATGGAGAGAGGACAGCCCGGCACAAAAGCAACCTGTTTCCCTAAACTGTACAAGTTATTCTGAGTAGGAAAAACTGTGCTTGCCTTTTTGACAACTGACCAGGAAGGGGGGGGGGATTGCCAAGCCAGTTTCCCCCCCTAGTCACGTAGCAATTCCAATACCACCTAAATATTAAAAACCCAATAGCTCCACCCTCGTCTAACCCGCAACACTTGATAAAGGCTGCAGTTATCTCCCATTTGTTTTCCAAAGGGAATCCATGAGCCTTGACATGTCTTTTCAGGTTTTACACAGATCATTCACTGCAGCATGTGGCAGCCAGGAGTAGGAAAGAAGGGAGGAAGAAAATACCGGCCAGGACACCAAGTTGTCAAGAGAATAACAATATAATGGCAGGTGATGCAAACGACGACATTGCTGAATCCAAAAGGATGAAATTATCCACCAAATTATCTTACCTTTCTTTTTCTTCTCATCTGGGTTCCTTTTTCCCCACCTCCCTTTGTCTGGCTGTCTCAGTTTATTTTCCCAGGCTCTTTTCAGCTTGGGTTACTATAGTGTGGATTTAAAGGCAGCCGTCAAGCCGAATAATGCTTGAGGAGGAGAAGAAATGAAATCACCTAGAAAGAAGGCAGACAGATTAGTGTGGAAAATACAGACTCTCCAATCATAGAAAATGACTTCCATTTTTTTTTGTTAAAATACATTCCTCTTATTTATGTGTAGACTGACATATAACCACAGATCTATAAATAGCTATACTAGTACCTGAGGTGTCTTTGAGTCTTTGACGCAAATAAATTTAGCCCCACAAGCTTCCTTCCATACAGCCCATACAGGATGGAGAACAGGATATGGATGAGTTTGGGGAAGTTGTTCACACACACGCGTGCGGACACACACAAAATGGATCATTTAATGTTCCATTGCTATCTCGGCACATATTTACTACATAAAAAGAGAAAGTTTGTGACATTTCATATAGAGAAAGTTTGTGACATTTCAGTCCCACTGGATTCAATACGTTATTAACACACTGTTGATTCAACTGAAGTTAAAAACACTTCATTTTTGCCTAGATTATGCCTTAAGTGATTAGACATATCATAAAAATGGTAATGGCACCAGGTGGTATTAGGTTGGGCCAATTTTGACCATATGGTGTACCTAGTTAGAAGCACACACTCTTCTTGTGAACAATTTCTTCATTCTGCCCAAGCACATTGTGTATTTCCGTTACACAAAATGCCCACTTCTCATGTTCTGTCTATGAAGATTGACTGTGGGTGTTTGATTCAGAAAGCCCCCCTATTCCAGATCCCTAAGCAGTGACACAGAGCAACACATGGCCATAGAACAGTAAGGAGCCAGGGCTATAAATAAAATGTTCCTCCAAGAGTTCGGGCAGATCTTGGCTGAAAAGCTTCACAGAGAATCGTCTGTCAGAGTACCTTGATGCTGCCTCCTAGACCAAGTTGAAAGTGAAAGTGAGTCCTTGTGTTTCTAGGAAATAAGCCATTTATGCTTTATTTTATTTGCAAATGTTTTTAGTTGTTTGACACACTTTGCCAGATAGTGATACAGGACACTGACGGCATGAGCACTAACACTGCAATCCTATGAGCACTTACATGGAAATATCATCCAGAGAATTTAAAGGTAAAGGTAAAGGTTCCCTTGCTCGAAAGCCAGTCGAATCCGACTCTAGGGTTGCGGTGCTCATCTCCGTTTCAAAGCCAAAGAGCCAGCGCTGTCCGAAGCCGTTTCCGTGGTCATGTGGCCGGCATGACTAAACACCAAGGCGCATGGAATGCTGTTATCTTCCCCCTGTGGTACCTATTTATCTACTTGCAATTTCTTGCTTTCGAACTGCTAGGTTGGCAGGAGCTGGAGCTAGAGATGGGAGCTCACTCCATCATGCGGCACCCGGGTCTCAAACTGCTGACCTACTGACCTTCCACAGCCTGCAGTTCAGCGTCTTAACCACTTGAGCCACTGCAGCTACGAGGAGGTACTTCCTACTAATTGCACAGAGCCAGGCTGTTGAGTACTCTAATCAGCTACATTCCTTAAGGTATTAAGTCAAGTTTCACACAGAAAGAACTACATCTGTTGTATATCGTACATCCATGTGGAAGCCAGTGTTTCTGTCATACTGCTGTTCTTTTCTTTTTTTGTGGTGGATCCCCTTGTTCAAGATATCTACACTTTCAATCCACTTTCCAATTGGATTTTACTGGCAAAAACCAATTCAAAAGTGCATTGAAAGTGGTTTGAATGTGGATTATTTAGTATGTGTGATCGCAGCCTCAGTAGCCCAAATCTGCTCTCTCTGGCCATTCCAAACAAATGTCCTTCTATAATTTCTTCTGCCAGTGATTATTTTTAAAATAAATGTGATATTAAACTTGTATGGCTTTAGCCAACCAAAAAAATGTCTAGGCACAGCTTCATCTCTAATGCCCCAAAGAAATGATCAGTTCATACCATAAAGTCAGCATCATCACAACAAAGCAGAAAAAGCTGCATAGTATGCTGCATTGCATGTCACGAGGCAAGCTCATACAAGTAAATCACCCAAACACAATTTATCTCCTACAGACTTCAACATGTAAAATCAGATGTTTTAAGCGGCTTTGGAGAGGAAAGTGGGGTATAAATATTGGAATAAATAAATAATAAAAATGTGAATTAGCTCTTGATGTGCATCACAAGCGGGGGAAAAGGAGAGGGAGATGAGGAGATTGGATTCATACCCCGCCCTTCATTCAGAGTCTCAGAGTGGCTTACCATCTCCTTCCCTTCCTCTCCCCACAACAGACACCCTGTGAGGTAGGTGGGGCTGAGAAAGCTCTGAGAGAACTGCTCTTGAGAGAACAGCTCTGAGAAAACTGACCCATGGTAACCCAAGCTGGCTGCATGTGGAGGAGTGAGGAATCAAACCCGGTTCTCCCAGATTATAGAGTCCACACTCCTAACCACTACACCAAACTAGTGAAGAGCAACTCATTTTATAGGCAGATTCAGATGGGTAGCCATGTTGGTCTGAAGCAACAGAACGACGTTTGAGTCCAGTGACACCTTTAAGACCAACAAAGTTTAATTCTGAGTATAAGCTTTCATGTGCATGCGCACTTCATCAGGTGGCATGCTTTGAGTGAAGAGGGAATTAAACACAAACCAAGGTACCTACTGGGAAGTCTAACTATTGATTTCCACATTCATGGGTAACAGCTGTGTGTGAGCCATCCTTCGTTAGGAGGGAACAGGGATTAAAGGATGCAAGTGGAAGGAAATTTCCCACTCCTCACACACCTTCCTGTTTGCACTGCCTCTGACCTTTCTGAACCTGGAAGGAAATCGGGGAAAGAAACAAAGGGATGTACAACTGAGAACATTATATTTTGTGAGCCGCTGTGTCAGGGGTCCCAAACATGGTTGCTGTGGGCATCATGGCACCAGCCAACATCTTTTCTGGCAGCCACCAAGACCGATTTCCCACAATTTTGCCCCACAGCAAGTAGTGGGAAATTGACTAACGCAATCGGGGGAAGGGAAGCATGAGGGTGGAGCAGCAGCTTGTGGGAAATCGGTCCAAGTCTTTTTAGAAAGTGGGGGGGGGCAAGGTGGCAGGGGGGGTTGCCCAGCAAGGCTTCTGATTAACTGAATAATAGGCTGTATAGATTTTTTAAAATGTTCCTTTGGCAGCAGCTGCCACCGTAGCACAAGGCTCTTAACGGTGTGAATGAAGGGAAGCTGGGTTAGCTCCCCCTCCTGCAGCAGCTGTTTTGTGGCAGCCATTTTGTGGGTGCGCACCTACCACACTTTGTCAGAATTTCAAAACTGCCCGTAGGCACAAAAATGGCAGGGGCCCCTGTTCTACCTTGTTCTTTCCTCCCTTCTCTCTGCATGGCTTTAAGAAACCTGGAAAGGAAATAAAGGGAAAGGTGGTTCCTGACTCAGGGATTGGACATAATTCCTCAGGGGGCGGGGATCTATAAGATTATATGACATATATCACTTTCTTAAGAACATGTAGTAGCCTTAAAAATCAACCCATGTATCTTCTAATAGCCACAGCTAAAACCCATCTGTCAAGGAAATGTCTACTCCAAGATGTGAAACTGCTCTCTAGACAAGAAGCAGTCCTGGATCAGTAATAGCTTTCCTTGAATAAAAATGTCAGACTTTGAAGTCCTCTATATTACATCCTACAGAGCTATGAATAGGTGCTCTATATCACTGGGAAGGAGAAAACCCTGTTTGCTAATGAGACCAAGTACTCCCATCCAGACCAGAAAATGTCCAAGATGTCAGACTTAAGACCACTTACGTTTTATGGCTAGAAGCAGTTTTGGCTCATTTTTATCTATAGGCACAAAAGAGATTGAATGCTGTCTTAGACAAGAAGAGTGTCCCCACCACCACCGTTTATGCCATGCTCACATGTGTTCCTGCAGGACAGGGCTATCCATTCCCCCTCTCGGCCATGGATCTTCTTTGGCCACATCTGTTTTCCTGACAGACCTGCTTGCTTTGCATAGTGTACCTGGGTTGCGGTGTACTTTGCAAACTGTGCGTGCATTCAGTGCTACACAACCACCTGTAAGATCCTATGGCATTGTTCTGAACTGTCAAAGTATTGATAAATTCCGTATTACAATGGAAAAGCAGAAACCGCTCTGCGTTTTAAGAGATATTGCGCTTGGGGTTGTTATTTTCTTTTTAAAAATACAGGTATGAACTAAATATAAATTGTTGGCTGAGGTGAACTTCTCAACACAATACCTTCCTTTCTTCACTGCAGTGTGATCTAAGATGATATTCACAAACACACAGACATACACACATAAGTATTAGAATTGGCTTGGGAAACTTATTTGATGGTTTTGCCCTACAGTGCTACGCTAAGCCCAGTTACACCCTGCATGAAGTTCAATGGAATTAAATGTGTAAAGTGTCATCAAGTCACAGCCGACTTACGGCTACCCCCATGTCAGGTCCCACAGCAAACAATGTAGTACACACTTGCAAGAAGGTTTTACTTTATTGAAGCCATGGAGCACTCGAACAGAGGCACTGTTCAGAATAACGATTACACAGAGAGCTGGAAAGGTTAAAGCAAATTTATAATCATTATAGCCAATAAACATGGTTTCTGCGCGCCCAAACCTTGGGAAAGCAACTGCTACTATATTATAAATAATCATGCGATTCACACAGTCTCTACTAATTACAGACAAAGCAAAGCTCACTTGCTCTTCCTCCTGTGACCTTGGCTAGATAACGTTACATCAAAGCATGGCTGGCGTATACTGAAAGGAATGCAAAGCAACAGGGTAAATGTGCGCATGACTAACTGAGCGCATGTATGGAGTGTGGGGGGGAACAGCATATAGAGAATTATACAGACAGGAATAAACATTTGGCAGCTTGCTGGCATACTGCCCCCTCGAAAATCAGCTTCCCATTTAATCCAACCTCAATCTCCCGGTCATTCCGGGAGACCTCCCGGTTTCCCCGGGAACTCTCGGTGAAACCTCCTGAGCATGTGAGGGGTCCGAATATACCCTCCTTCCACCCATTCGAGGTGCTGGGGCCCAAAGTCTTTCCATTCAACCAGATAGAATAGTTTGCCACGCTTCAGCTTAGAGTCCAAGATACGAGATATCTCATAATGCTCTTGTCCGTCCACTAGGATGGGGGGTGGAGGCAGCCGTTCTCCCCGCCATTGGCAGGACCCATTGTCTTTATTCAGAAGGCTGAAATGAAATACAGAATGCAATGACCTTAAATTTTTTGGCAATTCAACATCTACAGCAACTTCATTGATGATTTTCCTGACTTTAAAAGGCCCTATGAATTTCCACCCCAACTTTCTACTAGGACGCAGCAACTTTATGTTTTTGTAGACACATACACCAGGTCCCCAGGCCGTAGAGCCCAACCCTCCACCCTTCCTCTATCGGCCTGCTTCTTGTAAGCTGCCTTAGCGGCATCTAATGTCGTGCACAGTAGGGGCCATGCCTCTTGCAATTGTTTACACCAAGAACTTGCATCCCCAGGTCCCAAGTCTTTTTCCCTATCCAAGAAAGGCATTGGAGGACTGTCATAACCATATAGTGCCTTAAACGGGGACATTCCAATGGATGCATGGCAAGTGTTATTGTAGCAGTATTCGGCAAGAGGCAATAAGTCACACCAGTCATCTTGTTGATAGTTTGTGAAGCACCGAAGATATTGTTCCAGGGTCTGGTTCACCCGCTCGGTTTGACCATCAGTCTCTGGGTGATAAGTGCTGCTTAGACCCTTTTCTATCCCCATAAGGTTCATTAATTCAGTCCAGAACTTGGAAACAAATTGGGTCCCCCTGTTGGAGACCACCTTGCTGGGCAACATGTGTAGCCTTACAACATGGGTCAAGAATGCTTTGGCCAAGGATTTAGCTGTTGGCAACGAAACAAAAGGGATGAAGTGTGCTTGTTTGGAAAATAAGTCAACCACCACCCAAATAACAGTTTTGGTCTTGCTGGGTGGTAAATCCGTTATATAATCCATGGGTTTGACCTCCCATGGTCAGTTAGGGGTGGGGAGTGGGTGCAACAGTCCCGGCGCTCCCCCCCCCCCCGTGGTTTACTAATTGCACAAATTTGACAGGTGTGTACAAACGCTGATAAATCTTTGCGCATGCGTGGCTACCAGAATTGTATTTGCAGTAATTGTAGGGATTTAATGAACCCCGAGTGCCCAGCCAGTTTGGATCCATGTACAGACTTCATAACATCCCCCCTCAGGGAGATCGGGACATACAGTTTACCGTCTTTGTACCAACCATCATTTTGTCCTTGTTGGCAATCCCCCACCCCCTCCAGCACCTTTTTGTCTTCATCTGACAATGCTGATTGAAACTGCTTTTCCTAAGCTGTTTTGGGGGGATACGGGTGGGTAGGTGGAATGGAGGCAGGGATTTTTGCCGCCTGGCTGCGAGTGGTGACCACACCTCCCAGTTGGGCGGGGGTGAACACCGAGTCTAATATGACATCACATTGACTGGCATGTTGAGGGAGGCGTGACAGACCGTCTACCAGTGAGTTAGCCGGCCCGGGAAAATGGTGAAGAGTAAATTGGAACTTGGAGAAAAAAATCAGCCCACCTCAATTGCTTGGCGTTTAGGCTCCGGGGCGTTTTTAACATTTCAAGATTTTTGTGATCAGTCCAGACTTCAAACGGCACCCTCGCCCCCTCCAGCCAATGCCGCCAGGTCGAGGAGCCCCCGCCTCCTTTTCCCACACGGACCAATGTCTTTCAGAGTCAGTGAACTTTTTGGAAACATACGCCAGGGGGTGAAGCAGCCCATCCTCCCCTTCCTGCAGGATCGCCCCCCCATTGCCACATCCGACGCATCAGTCTGCACAATGAATTTTTTCGTCTCATCAGGGTGGGCTAAGACAGGTTCTGAAGTGAATAAGGCTTTTAAGCACATGAACGCTTCCTGGCACTCGTTTGACCAGGCAAGCTGCGCACTGAGCTTTGTGGCTTCCGGCCCCTTCTTTTTCATTTTTAATAAGTCTGTGAGGGGAAGGCTAACTTGTGCAAAGTTCAGCAAAAATGTGCGATAAAAATTGGCGAATCCTAAGAAGGATTGTAATTGCCTCCGAGTCCGTTGTGGCTCCCACCCGAGTACATCTTGCACCTTCCCGGGGTCCATTTCGAGACCGACTGCGGAGATGCGGTAGCCTAAAAAGTCAATGTGTGTCTTGTGGAACTCGCACTTGGAAAGTTTTGCGGACAGTTTGTGCTTGTGCAACGTGTTTAGGACCTCTCTCACCAATTTCACATGGGAGGGGAGGTCAGGGGAGTAAATAAGAATGTCATCAAGGTAAACAAGCACCCCCTTGAACAAATGTTTGTGAAGGACTTAGTTCATTAAGTTCATGAAGACCCCCGGGGCCCCTTGAAGTCCAGGTACTCAAACTGCCCTAATGGAGTATTGAAGGCAGTTTTCACTTCATCGCCTTCTTTTATGCGCACTCGAAAATAAGCGTCCCGCAAATCAAGTTTTGAAAAGATTTTTCCCTTTGCCGCTTCTGCCAGCAAGTCTTTGATCAGCGGCATCGGGTAAGTGTTCGTGGCGGACACTGCATTCAAACCCCAGTAATCCATGCAGAGTCTCAGCCCACCATCCTTTTTCTTGCGGAACAAAACCGGAGCCACAAAGGGGGAGGAGGCTGGTCTAATGAAACCCCTCGCCAAATTCTTGTCAATGAACTTTCTCAGTTCCTCTTTCTCGGCAGGTCCCATAGCATAAATCTTCCCCTTAGGCAGTTTAGCCCCCGAAACCAACTCTATGCTGCAGTCTATGGGGGAGGTAGTTCATCCGCCTCCTCTTCCCCAAAGACTGAGGCCAAGTCCCTATATTCCCGTGGGAACGATGACACTTCTTCCCGGGTGAGCAGGGCAAATGGGGAGTCAGTTGCGGGGTTCACTCCCCACCCGGGATCCCATTTGTGCGATTTATATTTTGGTGACATAAAGTCCACCTTCCCCTCCTCCCAGAGAATGTAAGGGTCATGCCCATATAACCAGGGAGCCCCCAGTATCAGGGAGAACCTTGCGGTTGGAGTGACTACGAAAGATCAATGTTCCCAATGTTCTCCCGCCCCCATCCTCAGTGGCATCGTCTCGTATAAGCACGGGTCTTTCATGGGGGACCCATCTATCTGGGTGAATATTAGTGGGTCTTTCAGTCTTTTCATCCCTGCTTCTAGCCCCGTCGCCACCGACGGGCTGATCAAGTCTATCCCGCACCCAGAGTCAATAAATGCTTTTACTCACACATGAGTCCCAAGTATGGGGTTCATTAAAGACACAGTAACGAAAAATAGGGAGGGGGTTTCGCTCACCACTTTTGGCGCCTCCATTGGAGGGTCCTGCCATTGCGCGCCCTCTACGGCAGGACCTGTTCGTTTCCCGCCGGCTCCTGCTCAGTCTCGCTGGAGTCCCCTTCATCTTCGTCCGGCGACGCTTGCAGAGCCTTGGCGAACTTTGGCTTCCCCAGCGCCTTTTTCCCTGGGGTTGCCCTGGTCTTGCTTGCTTCCGGTTTCTCCCATTGGGACTTTTGTCCACAGTCAGCCATCAAGTGGCCCCTTTCCCTGCATTTGAGGCACAGCCCTTGGCGCATCCTCAGCTCTTGTGTAGCATCAGGTGGTTGAGAGGGTTTAGCCTTCGGGGTCTGGAGAGGAGCTCTGCCGCCGGCTGCGGCGATGTCCAAACGCAACATCTGCAAGCGATTCTCCGCACTCTGTCTCTTGTATCCAGGCCACCAGGGAGACGGGGTCTACTGACCTTAAGACAGTATCTCGGATCTCCTGGTTCAGCCCAACACGATACATCTCAGCCAGTATGTGGTCTGGCCAGTTCTGCAGTTTCGATGCGTGGAATTTAAACTCGGCCGAGTACTCCCGTACTGTCTTCCGTCCCTGTTTCAAAGTACATAGGTATGCTTGGGCCCTAGGACTTGCATTCAGGTCCTCGAATTGGGTTCGCAGCGCCCACATAAAGGCATACATATCTTGAAGTTCGGGGCCATGGGTGTTGTGTAGCCCTACGTACCAAGTCGCCGCTGCCCCTCGCAGACGAGCCGCGACCACATCGATTCGGCTGCTGTCATCTGGAAACAGGTGCTCCGATCGGTCTAGGAACTTTTGCACTCTCACCACAAAATAGGGCAGCTTGTCCGGGTTCCTGTCGAACGTCGCCTCAATCAGGTCTTTTGGTCAAGGGGCCACCTGTGGTCTCAGACCTGGTGCAGGGACATCTGGTGGTTGCGGCGCCGGGATCGGCACTTGGGGCCCGGGTAGCCCTGGCTGAGCTGGGACCCCCAGGGGAGCCGGTGGCACTTGGCCCCTCTGGTCAATGGATTGCTGGCCAGCTCCCGCCCCATCACCCGGTTGCCTGCGGTCCGACATCTCTTCGAAGGTTCACAAATCTGGCAATGCTGCTAACACTTCATCCAGTGTCTGTTGCAAGCGCTGGACATTCTGGTCCATAGTTTCGATACGCTCCAGTATCCCCTTGTCTGGGGACACTAGACCACTTCTGGTCTTCGATCGATTGGTCACCCACGATGGCACGGAGGGTTCGAATGGAGCTCCTGAGCTTACCATCCCCTGAGCTGTCATTCCTCGATTGAACAGGCTGTCTCTCAAATTCGCCCCCAGGTGCGAGTACGACTCCCGTACTGCATCGGCATCAAATTGGCTCCAGCTAGCTCGCCCATCATGCTTCGGGGGGGGGTACGCCGGTCCTTTGGGAGACATATACAACGTGGCCATAGTCCTCTTGGGCTTTGCACCCCCCCAGGGGTATACACCAGCAGCGTGGTGGTCACCGTTACTGCCATGGTAATCTCTGGAGGATCTTGCTCCAGATCTGGGCCACCCAGTTCAGTCCCATCAGGGATGGTGTTCCCCTCTCCGTTGTTCATATTGAGATCGATAAATGCGCTGAGATGAGGAATAATGGGATTCTGAACAGTATGTCAGGTCCCACAGCAAACAACGTAGTACACACTTGCAAGAAGGTTTTACTTTATTGAAGCCATGGAGCACTCAAAAAGAGGCACTGTTCAGAATAATGATTACACAGAGAGCTGGAAAGGTTAAAGCAAGTTCATAATCATTATAGCCAATAAACATGGTTCCTGTGCGCGCCCAGAGGGTTTCTGCGTGCCCAAACCTTGGGAAAGCAATTGCTACTATATTATAAATAATCATGCGATTCACACAGTCTCTACTAATTACAGACAAAGCAAAGCTCACTTGCTCTTCCTCCTGTGACCTTGGCTAGATAACATTACATCAAAGTATGGCTGGCATATACTGAAAGGAATGTAAAGCAACAGGGTAAATGTGCGCATGACTACCTGAGCCCATGTATGGAGTGGGGGGGGGACAGCGTATAGAGAATTATACAGGCAGGAATAAACATTTGGCAGCTTGCTGACACCCCAGCAAGGGGCTTTCAAGGCCAGTGAGAAGAAGCAGAGGTGATGTGCGTCGTGGCCTTCCTCTGCAGAGCCTTCCTTGGTGGTCTCCCTTCCAAGTACACTAACCAGGGCTGACCTTGCTTAACTTCTGAGATCTGATGAGGGCTATATCATGCTGCCTTCCCTCCCTCAATGGAATTACAATAGTGGAATTCTACTTAGGATAGCACTACAAGTCTCTCTCACCATAGCCAGCCTCACAAGTTTGTTGTGGGCTAAAATGGGGAAACTCCATGTGCTCCTGCTTGGAGAACAGATGGGGATCCAGCTGTAACCAAAAAAGTAAAAAAAAGTGCAAACACACCCCTAGGTTGACCTATTTATGCTGCAGCTCTATGCACAGTTACTTGAGACCATGCCTTATTGATGTCAATTGGACACCTGAGTATACATCAACAGAATCAGGCTGCATGAAAGATGCAGCGTTCTCTGGATATACCAGAGAGAGCAAAAAGCAGAATCTACAATGGAAAGCCAGCTTAAGTGGCTGATCAAGGTGTTTCCGTCTTGTGGATGCAGTTTTTATATTTTCCGCCACGGGACCCATCCAGGGTTTCATGCCCCTGCTCACCAACTTAAATCCCCCAAGAAGCAAGCAAAAAAAAATGACAACTGACGAGGTCATTGTCTAGAGGGTGATCTGTGTCTGTCAGAGTTTGCTGGTTTTGTTTGGTGTGTGTTTGTATTCGTTTCTAACAGAGTAGCCTGTCAGAGCCCCATTTTCAATGATGCAAGTCCCCCCCCCCGAAAAAAACCCTGATAACGCTCTAAATAACAGGTGAGTGACTCCTGGTAGGAAGGAGATTGTCTGACCTCATTGTTTGCCTTTTCTCCCCCCTCTTTGTTCTTCACAAATAAAGGTTTTTTAATAAACTGAAAGGTCCTCCGCTCCTGCCTGATGATAAAATGAAAGGAACCAGTGAGGTATGGTACAACGTGGCAGCAAAAAAAGAGAAGCTCATCAGAAAATAACAAAGGTGCAAGTTAAAGATAAGGCAGCTGTCAGAGATTAATCCTGCTGGCCTGATTGTTTTCTTTAATACCAAGGCCTGCAATAGCAAAGCGATAAGTTTGCTGAGTAATTTGGTTTTTGGTGAGGAAATAAAATTCAGGTAAGACTCATAATTGATTTCCTTTTCTTTAGTTTTCTAAACATTAAACAAACAAACAAAAACACCCATGCAGCTTTGAGTATCCCTTCCCCTCCCCCTCCCCCCCAGTTCTCATACTTTCTTCTTCCTAAGGCCTAGCTGAAGGTTAGAGAAGGTAGCTTCGTGGGATGGGCATCTCATTTGCACTGCACAATGTCACTGTGCACTTCAGATTCAAGAAAATGGCCTCTTTCCCCCATGTTTCGGTCAATAGATTTGTAAGATGCAGACCCAACAAAATGAACTGAAAGAGCATGGTGGTGCATATAGAAGTGTGAAGTAACAGACTTGTAAGCACTGTTACCTCTGGGGAGGCTGGAAGAGGAAGAGGAAGAAGAGGAGGAGATTGGATTTATACCCTGCGCTTCACTCAGACTCTCAGAGTGGCTTACCATCTCCTTCCTTTCCTCTCCTCACAACACACACCCTGTGAGGTAGGAGGGGCTGGGAGAGCTCTGAGAGAACTGCTCTTGAGAGAACAGCTCTGAGAGAACTGTGGCTTGCACAAGGTCACCAAGCAGCTGCATGTGAAGGAGTGGGGAATGAAACCTGGTTCTCCCAGATCAGAGTCTGCACTCTTAACCACTACACCAAACCACTCCTAACCACTACTCCAAAACCAATAACTGTTCCAAGTCTCAGTTCACCAACATGTCTCCTTACTCCCAGGGAGTACCAAACTTTTCACTAGGTAGTAAGCACTGCCAACAGCAAATCTGACAGTGTCCTGCTAGATGGATTTGTGCATATAGCACCCTGTATCTGCATTGCCATTTAAAAGCTCCACCTAGTTGCCGTGTCCCTTACTTCACTCCTACAATTTAGCATAGGCATGATCAATTGCAGCTTCACAATTTTGCACTATCACCCTTGGGAGATGAGCTCACCTGCTCCTTCTCCTCTTTACTGCTCTTTAGATAACAAGACCAAATACATGTGTTGTTTACACAGCTCAGGCTTCAAAAATTCAAAATATAAGAAAGTTTAATAAACAAAAATAAAGAATACACATGGTCTGTTTGAGTACCCGGCTGAGCGAGGATACAAAGAAAAGGTGAAACTTGCAATCTTCTCACCCTATACCCCGTATTTATCCTGGCTGCAGTCACACGGAGCATTTGCCGCGCTGACGATACGGATGGTAGGTGGATTTTCCGGGCGTGATCACACCGCAACATCTGGGAAGTGTAGAGCTCCCATGGCTAACCTGAAGCTTCCCGCCGAAGATGCGGAGCAAAAAACTAGTACCTCCGAGGTACTAGTTTCTGGAAACTGCGGGGCAAGGGCGGGCGTCTGATCGCGTTTCCGGTGGACTTACGTGGCATCCAGCGCCCGCCACTGTTCGTCGCACACAAGGGTGTTGTTTTTTTCTCCCAAGTCTCCACAGGTTGCACAACAGCGCCCAACAGCGCATGCGCACAAAGATCGATTGCTAGTGCGATCGCGTGGCGCGGCTTCTGTGCCACGCTGCAGGATACCCGTCTGGTCGGCATCTCCCCCCTAACCACGGGACCTCGACCGGGACGTGTGCTCGGGCGGCCGCGTGTTAGTTTCCTCCGGGGCAATTAGCCATGCCTCCCCCGCGATATCCAGCCCGTGTGACCGGGGCCTTTAATTAGTAATGTTTGAAGTTCTTGATGGTAAAAGTACATCATTACCTTAGTTCTCTTCCCCTTGTCCCTTGACATGTGGACAAGATGGAAGTAAAGAGTCCTTCATGGGTCATGTGCATCCAGGAAGATGAACAAGAAGAGACCTTCCTCCTCATGCCTAGGAAGTTCATCCCACTCTGGGATCATTCTGGTCTAGTCAATCATTACATTATATTGTTGGAGCATGGCCTCCAGCACTAGCTCCAGGTGGAAACTGGGTCCCAAGAACCAGACTGAAGGGGAAAGCCTCACCCACCCTTTTCTTGGAGGGTGCAATGACATTTTGAATGGAAGTCAGGAAATCGTACCATTTTCGTTTTAGAGAAGTACACAAAAAGCATAAAGAACCCTTACCTTTATGATTAGGATTGTCCTTTATTTGGGTCAGCCCAAATCATGACATAATAAGCTTTTTGAGTTTGTGAGAACTTTTCTTTAGACCAGATATTAAGCAACAACCAGGCAGAGAAAAAAAAGATGTTGCCAAACATGATTAAAGCTCCAGACTGTAGTTAGTAATAATATGAAATGGAGAAGGCATTTTTAGACTCAGGCTAAATTATGCTGTGCATAAAAAAAGATGTCAGGTCAGGCTGTAGCAAAGCATGCTGGGACAAAGAATCTCCATCTTTGCTAATCTAAAGGGTATCATGTTTTTCTTTACATCTGGTCTCTGCCTCATGTGGAGCTCAAGAGTTCTGAGTAAAGCCAGAGTCAGCTTAAAATAACAGCTGACCTTCTGTCCTTTCTTTGTTCACCAAGGAGGGTTGCCTGCTCTGAGTGGGGAAATACCTGGAGCTTTTGATGGTGGAGCCTTGGGAGGGCCAGGTTTGAAGAAAGGAGGGGCCTCAGCAGGGTAGAATGCCACAGAGTCCACCCTCCAAAGCAGCCATTTTCTCCAGGGAAACTGATCAGTGTAGCCTGGACAGCAGATGCAATTCCAGGAAATCTCCAGCCGCTACCTGGAGGTTGGTAAACCTATCACCAATGTGCCATAGGCCTGTTCCTTCCCCTTAT